>NW_027248309.1:0-168367 GCF_041260155.1 Ptychodera flava
GCTTATTTTGGCTTTCAGTCTTGCCCAAGCGTATAGATAAATGTTAATGGTCGAGGCAGAGTCTTGTATTTTCATGATATTATCAACAAACCCTAGAAAACCATCAAGATTTACAAAATTTCCCATGTGAAAATAAAGCACACCTAGCAATGGTATACCACGAGATTTTGACCAGTTCACGACATATATGCACGAGCGATAGCGAGTGTATATATGGAGTGAACTGGTCAAAATCTCGTGGTATACCGTCGCTGGGTGTGATTTATTGCTATTATATCATAATAGTATATTGAAATTGTGGTGTGGAACGTCAAAAAACGGATTTTTGCTCAAGCTGAGAGCTCGAGCGTGTGCCAGCCGTGGTATATCGCCAATATACCACGGTTCTTTTCGCGTCTCGACCAATCGGATCGCTGTATTTACACCATCAATATACTGGTTTGATATAATATATATTATTGCCTAAATATATGGGTTTATGTGCCCGAGAACAGGTGACAATATGCCTGACGCCAGGAGGGCAAATTGTCTCCTGCTGCGAGGGCACATAAACCCATGTATTCAGGCAACAATATTTTTATTACATGCCTCTTCATGGTTACAAATCTATATGACATTTACAATGTAGTTATATGCAGGACATTTTCAAACAATTTTACCATTATCGACCAACATCAACGGATTTTAACGAAAGTAAAAAAAGTGTGTGCATGTATATTTTACATCTATCATTAAGCGTCTACTTAGATGTAGAAAACATTGAAGTGCTTCACTGGCCTGGGTCACCATGGAAACCAGTCAGTACATCGTTAACCGACCCACTAACTACCCAGATATTCCTTTTCAAATCAATTCACTGATTTGCACTCACATCAAGGCATGTAATAGGCAATGCACGGTCATGCCCACCCTAAAAATTTGGCAAATCTGGAGATTTTTTTTAAAAGTATAATTTGGCCCACAAGTGCTTCATTTTGTTTTTGTAATTGATTATTAGCTCCCATATATGCATATGTATATATGCAAATGGGAGGTATTCTTGTATGGTGGAAAAATTTCGTCTGTATGTATGTATGTATGTATGTATGTATGTATGTATGTATGTATGTATGTATGTATGTATGTATGTATGTATGTATGTATGTATGTATGTATGTATGTATGTATGTATGTATGTATGTATGTCCGTCCACGTCAAAAACTCCAAAACCGTAGCACCTGCTGTCTTAGTATTTGGTGTACAGGTGCACCTAGGGGTGGAGATGTGAATTTGTTCAAATGAACATGTCAGTGTCAAAAATATGCAAAGAGGGAAAAAAGGAAAATCCTGCAAATGGCTAAAACTCAGTAGCATTGGTCAGATTTGGTTGAAACTTGGTATGCAGATTTCTTTAGGTAATTTAAATTATGTGTGCAAAAATTGGGATGAAATTTGCATGTTTGTATTTTTAGGGTATTTTTCCGTTTTTAGTAAAAAAATCTTGTTCTCTGAAATCACTCGTCTGATTGCTATGAAACTTGATATTCATGTTCCTCAGGATGAACTCAGTCACGCTTGTACAAATTGTATTGATATTGTCATATTTGCAATGTTGGGGCAATTTTCCCAATTTTTGATAATTTTTTTTTTATCCAAAAACTACTGATTTGATAGCTTTGATATTTGGTATACAGGTATCTAAGATTAATCTCAATATAATGTATTGAAGGTATGTTGAAACTGGCAATTTTTTTTTTTGGTTTGGGGGCAATTTTTGCCTTTTTTGGTCAAAATTTTTTCTCCTAAAACTTCTGATCTGGTAGCTTTGATATCTAGTGTACAGGTTCCTAGGGTTTATGTTAATTAGATATATTTAAAATTAGGATGAAATCTGCAATTTTGTATTTTGGGGCAATTTTTCTCATTTTTGGTCAAAAAATTTGTTTCTCAAAATTTACCAGTCTGATTGCTTTGATATTTAGTAAACCGGTTCTTAGGGTTTTTGTTAATAAGATATATTGAAATTAAGTTGAAATCCGGAATTTTGAATTTTTGGGGCAACTTTGTGAAACTCTCAGTTTTACTGGGATATCTTTCATTTTGTATTTTTAAGATTTTTTTGGTAATTTTATACCTACTGGAACTAAGAGAATATAATGTGGTTATTTAGTAAGCATTTGATATGGTAAACTGTATTTGGTGTTGAAATGCAGTAAAAAAATCCTGGCAGATTTTGAAAAAATTCCAAACAAATGCCAATAAAAAATTCAGCCAGAGAAGGTTTGACAAAAAGAAAAGGTGGGAAGGTGGGGAAAACAGAATGTACAATGGATCGGATAAAAAAGATAATGTACCTCATCGATCTTTCAGACACCATCCCTTATCAAATGGTCCACCCCGATGTATTTTTGCACACAATTAACCATGCAGTGTATTTTAGTTTAAGATGTCAAGTTAATTAAGGATTTGAAAGGAATAGTCAAGTTCACCACAGTTTAACTTTATCTCTTGTGTCATCATCCTTGTGTAATTGGTTAAGTTTGTAAGTTGTTCCATATGTGGATGCACCAGCTGTTCTGGAAAAAAAAAAAATTTACTTTTCCCTGTAGGGTTTCTGAGTTGATGATTGTATGTTGAAATTTCTCCATGTATCTGGTGTATGGGCAAAGTGTAAACATTGGTTGCATGTTATGTATTTCAGTCTATGTCAAATATTGTAAATGAAAAATCAAGAACAGTTTGCTGTGTGCTTGTAAAAGATAGCATATTTGTCAATACATAAACTGCCTTGCAGATTGATTGTCTTAAAGATTATCACAGAAGTTGAAAAGGAAAAGAAACTAATCAAATTGCTGTAACGTATTCACTCTCAGTGCCTGTATAGGCCTATACTTAACTATTTTATCATTACATTCAGCTGTTTGTTATATCTTTATCACTCTCCATGGGCCAAGGCACACTTGGGGTCAATGTCATCACTCTGTGCCAGTCTGTGTATGTCAGTCTGTCTGTATGTATGTCCATGTTTCATACAATTGTTGACTTGTTTTGATAACTTATATGGGAGCGAACAGTGATGTTGTCACTATTTTGATCTTTGTACAATTGACAATTTACATGTTTGCTGAAAAGTTACAATGTTAGCATTATTATTCATTTTCACGGACATAAAAACAAACCATTGCTGTGTATTTGTGGTCAGTCACATGGTTCAGCTCGACCAATTAAATGAGATGTATATAGCATGGTAATACATAATGAATGAGTGAATGATTTTACTAATCATTTGACCCATATATTCATGATTATAAAGTTGAGTATCCATTGTACAGACAGTGAGGAATAGGATTATCTGCAAGATTCTAATTGTATTCATTGATATTTGCCTACAGCTGTAAGTATACCTCACGTACCCTGGTCGTAAAGCCTCAGAGGTACATGTATGTGAAACTTAGAAGGAACAAGAAGCAAAAGATGGATAACTGATCTTTAATAAAATCCTTCATCAGGTAAGATTTGTTTTAAATTTTTAATTATTTTTTATTTTTAATTTCCTGCACATGTCTCATTCATTATCAGTTAAGCTTTTCGCATGCTCTGTTTTATTTGGCGGATACTTTCTTCAACATCAATTGCTTTGTACATAACTTATGTAATACATGTAAGTATTTTAGAATATGCGTCTTTAGTGTGGTCTCCTTGGCAAAAAAAAACAACAGGACAAAATAAAGCAAGTGCAAATGAAATTCATGAAGTTCCTTTGTTTCAAACATAGCATCCTTACAGCCGAAATAATTATGAAGAATTCTGCAAGCGTTTGAACCTTTGGCCTCTTTATCATTGGAAATTATTTATATTTTTTTAGAAATATAAGAATAATGTGTATGATTGTCCCCAGTCATGTTTCATATTAATTTTGATGTTCCTCAGTAAACTACATGTACTAGAACCCGCATTGCAACTCTGATATGCAACTCTGACTCACTCGTATCATCCCTCTATGTAGATGGCTTCCGCTCCTCTGATCACAATCCGGTTGTTGCAAAGTTATCTCTCCCGAAACCACATCGTCTCAAAAAAGAATTCACATATCGTCAACTGAGTAAACTTTCAACTAAGGATTTGTTGAAAGACCTTGACAGCATTGCAGTATTCTCTGATCCACCACGTGATCTGAATGATGCCGTTCATACCTATAATTCAAATCTCTGTGAACTTCTTGACAAGCATGCACCCATTTTAAGCGTATCGTCACTGTAAGACCAAATTGTAAATGGTATACATCCGAAATTGCAGTTGCCAAGAAAACTAGACGCTCTGCTGAGAAACAGTGGCGTAATTCCAAACTTGAAATTCACCGACAAATTTACCGTGATTCCTGCAAAAATACCAATGCCCTCATCCGAAACGCCAAAGTAAACTATTACAAAGATCTCATCGAAAAGAATGCTCATGACCAGAAGTCTCTCTTCAAAATTGTATCATCAATTTCATCGTCACCAAATAATAATTTGCTTCCGTCCCATACATCTGCATTGGAATTAAGTAACCGTTTCAGTGACTTTTTCACTACAAAGATCACAGACATCCGCTCAAGCCTTGATGCTCGAAGCTCATCTGATGACTTTGGTGATATGGAAGTCATTTCTCCAGTATCCTTTGATCATTTTCAACCAATATCAGAGGAGAAAATCTCTGTGCTCATCAAGGATTCGCCGAATAAAACATGCAGTTTGGATCCATTTCCAACATCATTTGTCAAGCTGTGTCTTGATAAGCTACTCCTGATATCACATGGATTGTTAATCTGTCACTGGAATCTGGCTTTTTACCCCATTCTTTGAAGTCTGCAGTCGTCAAGCCGCTCATAAAGAAACCAACCCTGGATCCAGAAATTCTCAAAAACTTCCGTCCAATCTCCAATTTACCTTTTCTGTCGAAGGTAATTGAAAAGGTCGTTGCTGCTCAGCTGAAAGACTTCTTGAACCAAAACAATCTACTCGATCCACTTCAATCTGCCTACAGACAATATCATAGTACAGAAACAGCACTCCTCCTTGTTCATAACGACATTCTCACTGCTCTTGACTCTGGACAAATTGTTTTACTGGTTCTATTGGATCTATCTGCAGCTTTTGATACCATTGATCACGACATACTTTTACAGCGTTTATCAAATCTTGGGATCAAATCTACTCCTCTTCAATGGCTTCGTTCATATCTCACAGACAGATCTCAGTCAGTTACATTAAATGGACAAAGATCACTGCCTCAAATGCTGCGATACGGAGTTCCTCAGGGGTCTGTTCTTGGACCTCTCTTGTTTCTAATCTACATATCACCACTCGGACAGCTCATCCACCGCCACAAACTCCAGTTCCATCAATTCGCTGATGACAATCAGCTGTACCTATCTTTCAAGAAATCCAATACCACGTCTGCCGTATCTTCTGTTGAAGAAACTGTTAATGATATTATGAGCTGGATGACACAAAACAAGCTGAAGTTAAACAACTCTAAAACGGAGGTCATTTTAATTCGATCTAAATTTGACCATTCACCAGCGCCTTTCACTGACATCAACATCTGTTCCAGTGTTATTGAAACCACTTCATTTGCGAGGAACATCGGTGTAATATTTGATGACAACCATACATTCCAACAACATATTGGTGCCACTTGCAGTGCTATTCACTTCCTCCTTCGCAAAATTGGTCGTATCAGAAAGTACTTGTCCAGAGATTCCTGTGCCACCCTCGTCCACGCCGTTATATCTTCAAAGCTTGACTACTGCAATGCTCTACTATATGGCTTGCCCGATACACAATTACAGCGGTTACAACGTGCCCAAAACACAGCAGCTAGAATTGTTACAAAGACCAGGAAATCCGACCACATTACCCCCATACTTATGCAACTTCACTGGCTTCCAGTACATCATCGCATTGTATACAAACTTTTGCTGATTACTTACAAAGCCCTAAATGGACAAGCTCCACATATCTCAGGAATTTAATAACACCATGTGCCTCATCACGTGTTCTTCGTTCATCTGATAAATGCCTTCTGCACACACCTAGATGGAATCTGACTACCTATGGTCGCCGCTCCTTCTCTGTAGCAGCTCCTGTCCTTTGGAACTCTTTGCCCCTGGACATAAAAACCTCTCCTAATGTCAACATTTTCAAAAGACGCTTAAAACTTACATCTTCCAGAGAGCATTTTCATTGTAACTCTAAGCGCCACTGAACATTGTTTAACTTTGGATATTAGGCGCTATACAAATTTTCTAGATAGATAGATAGATAGATAGATAGACTCGCAGTATAAAACTCAATGTATTTAGGTACTTGGCTCTTCAAAGATATATGGCTACTCTAAATGAATTGTGCATTTCCAGCCCTGCCATTGACATCACTTTATCTTGTCAAAGTTTCAGATGCCTGGTCAGAATGTCATGCTTAAATTTGTACATATTTTAAATGGTTTCATATAGTTTGTTGTGTGTTGTTTATTGTTTTATTGTACCTTATGCATTTATATTTTTATGTATATTTTATGGAGCCTGTTAATGTGACTTGTTCCTGTTGGTCTTCCTTTGAAATAAATATATAAATAAATATATTGCTACTTGCTTGAATACACGTCTTGACCTACATTATGTACCTGTTTCCTTTAAAAAGGTCCACAATCACCAGTGAATACAATGGGTTTGGGGCAAAGTTATAGTTTTAATTAAAATTACAGAAGTCATAAACAATCAAGTTGTCTTATCTTGCATATAAAAAGCCATATTTTAGAATGAACTGATGTAAACTAATGTCAGCAACTTGCAGGAGATAATATTTACATTGCATGCTTCAAGTTAATGTTTTCTTTCACCTAATCAGATTCAAGATCCCTTGCTGAGACAGTGCATACTGGGCAATGACAACCAGGTGAAAAGCAACATAGTGACAATACCATCCTCCATTGCAAAGGAAATACACAGTGTGTGGCTATGCAAACAGCCAAAACTGAACAGAGATCGTGGTGTTGACATCAATGCAGAGCAAAAACCTGTGGAATTGAGGGAGTCTTTCATCAATATATTTACTTTCCTAAGACAATGGGTCCTTGCTGTGGCACAGGTTTGTACTTACACTGTTCAGTGTTTCCACTGGCTAAATTTTCCCCTAAGCCATTATGGCTAATTGAGACCAAAATTGATTAGCCAGAACTATAGCCATCAAAATTACATGTAATTGCATTTATGATTTTTATCCAACTGACAGTTGTATACTCAGGTGGGTCCTATCAGTTGCTACAATGGCAAGATGACATTAAACTAGTCCAATAATCATTTACATTCAAGGTAATACATTACCAGGTCCATTTGTGATTTAAAAATTTAAGTAGGACCATCCTGAACGACTGATAATCAGTGGCATGTAAATAAATAACTATTTTTTATGGAACAAACTGCTTTCCTAATAACATTCACAACAAATTTTATTTCCTGTGTGCCAAACACTTATGTGACTTGCACTTTTGTAAATGTATCAAGATGTATCACAAGTATTACATCATTGACAGGGTAACTTCAAGATGTTTCCTTTGAAAGATCCATAGCTTCTGCCTCAGTCATCAAGTGCTTTCAGTTCTCCAATCACAGAGTCTAATTTTTACACCAACTGTTCACTTTAAGAAGGTGTACTGGTAATTACATTTTGTACACTAGGTGTAAACAGTCGCCTCTTTCTATTGGTAGTCCAAACAGTGAATGCTTTAGTTTCAAAATCAAACTGGGTGTATATGTTAAAATGTCCTGTCTGGCCACATGTCTTACAGAAAAAAAGCTGACTCTTCTCTTATTCAAACACTAGCCATGGAAATTCACGAACTATTCCTGGCACACTTTCTTTTTTTTGTAACTACTCCTACCCTGCAACTCTGCGGACAGCCTGTGCAATTATCTTTTTTGCTTACTTGTACTCGAACACGACTTAGCATGTCACAGTGTGCTGCTTGTTGTTCAGCATTGTAAACATTCAACTGGACAACATCCTAGTTATATCTTCATGCAAATTTATGACCTATGCCTATCCACAATACAGTGTTATATTCAGTACTTTTACACATCATGGCAGAAAGTGACCCCTGCCTATATCCACAAATACATGTACACGGTATGGAAGATAACCCGGGCCTATCCTCAATCCAAATGCATTCACATGGTATGGAAGATGGCACAGACATATCCACAATACACATAATATATAAAATGCAATGGAAGATGACCTACATTAGGCCAATCCACAATACACATACATGCACACATATGTACATGTAAGATGACTCAGGCCTATGTAGAATACAAAATGGGAGATGACCAAGGCCTATCATCAATACAAACAGTCTGTACCTGTATCGTATTCAGGATAGGCGTGGGTCATTTTCAATAAAATATGTACCGTTATTGTATTCAGGATAGGCCTGGGTCATTTTCCATAGCAGGTACCTGTATGTGTATTCTGGCTAGCCCAGGTCACCTGCGATGCTGAATAATTGTTTTGTGGATAGGCCTAGGTCATTGTATTTGCATAAGGTTATAACATTTACATGAAGTTAGGCTCAGGACGTCATCCAATTGACAGTTTACCATGCTGCACTCATTTATAGCTGCCTCTGAGGTTGCCACAGAAGTGTTCTAAGGTGCCGGTTTTTGAAACACTGGTTTCATTCTGTTCACCACCCTTGCTGTCATTGGCTGCTGCTGTCTGCTTAGTTTTTGAAAATACACTGCAATCAGTGTTTTCCTGACTATGTTAGAAGCATTGTTTACAAAGCACTTGTCATCATAAAATAACAGGTCATTGCATGCAGCCATCTGAAAGCATGGCATATCACTTGTTACTGATTATAATAGTTTTCTGAGACTGCACACTAAAGCGAGGAAAGAATGACCACCCAGGGATGTTGAAAAATATCTCTGCCTTTTAACTACACTCTCGATCAGCCCCCTGAAAAATAGCACTAACCAGTTTTTGCGAAGGATAGTTGAAAAATATTTCCCAATCTGCAGACATTTCATTTCCCATTTCACGCTCTTGCGAGTGGCAGCGGAAACACTGCTGTTGTCATACACAGTTGTAGTTCTTTTTAAAATACCCTCTTGAGTAGATCAAATGTATTACACCTCTACTAGTATTTAATCAGTAATTTTGTTGTGATAAACATGGCTTACACATTTTTGGTGAAGTTATTTTCTCTTTTTTAGCTGAATTTGCTAAAACTTTTCTTTAGACTTGGCACTCTATGAATTGCCTAGTGAAATGCAGATGATATGATAAATGCACATGACTAGACATTCAATACATGTAGCTTCATTCGTAGGATCCATAAAACTGTTATGATGAAATATATTCCAATGAGAGAATACATCTGGTATGCACACGTGATTTATAACGTTTACATGTGTGTAATGCTTATCATCATTAGGGTTAAGGACATACAGAGTGTTTACAATTCATCCCAGCAATACATCCCATCATCAAATGTATTTTAATCATTCCGGTTATCATTGTCATTTAAAGAGTTATAAGTAATCATGAGTCTATCTGTTTACAATTCAGGATCAGCAGTGAATGCTGCAATATCAAGGATGAGAAATATCATTGACCTTGACAAAGAGCGTTAAAGACAAAGTGGAGGGCTTTGAATTGGACTTGGACCATGACATTATAACGAAAGATGAATGGAAATGATCAAACAACAGGTAAATTTCATCCATTTCAGTCCTTGCACCCAAGTATATGTACACAAGTGACTGTTGCAAAGATGTGCTGGAAGTGGTATCTTGTAACTTGCACAAAGTGTTTTATGTTAGTTGTCTTTATATAGCTACACATGTATAGCATCTTTACAATTACAAGAATACTAATTAGAAACACAGGTTCACAAAAACATAAGTGATACATTGCTGTATTTTAATTGACATTGCCAGCAGCAACTATGCAGGTGCATCAGCTTAACACTAATCCATCCAGAATTATACACAACATGCATGTGATAGCAATCCTCATTCTTAAACTGTGCAGGACATTGGTTGTAGCCAATCTATTACATATGACATGAGCAAGAAGGAAAAAGTGTGGTTGAGATGTCTAGGTTAGAGAAACATGCATATAGCGGAGACAAAAATAAATTTATTTGTTCTTTGTACACAAGAATTCTTGGATATGTAACACACAAATAAACTAACTTTTTTGTGAAGAGAAATTATTATCTTCCATGATTGGTCCATGATTGTCTTCCATGAGTTTATTATTATTTCTATGTTAGGGAACAGGTGTGTATATCCATGCAGAAGAGGAAGCAAGATAAATCCAAAACCGACTTCAAGGCAGCATTTTACCACGCAAAGAAAGGAACCAACTACCAGGGACAGTTGTCTCAAGATGAAGACAGTGGGATTGCATCTCCATTTGGTAGAGGATTTCCTATTAGTCAGTATGGTGGACAGACGTGAACCTTACACTGCTCAGCACACAGATTGTATGTACATTGTACATGTATGTTAGGATCAAAAACTCCTAAACCACTACACCTACCACAGACAAACAGTGGGCAACTTAACAGATATAACCCGCAATACTAAGCATCATCATATTACAGCTAGTACACAGAACTGTTTAAGGTAGTCCAGCTCAAAGAGAGGAAAAATTCAACTTTCAGAGCACTGAGAAAACACAATTATTATTTCATGCCTCCCCTCAGTATCATGGTGATCTCTGTAGTATAATAACAAACCTGTAGGTAATTGTCACTTGTGATGATTGTTTATAAACATTCCATTATCACTTTTTCTGCTCCAGAGGTGTACATGTCAATCAGGACCCAGATTTACATATACTGGTCAATAACATTGCAATGTGCACGTGTATGATATTAAGTACTTTGTTTCCCTATAAGCTTTCAGAAGAAGAACAAGAAACTAGAGTTGATATTATAAAATTTGTGAAAAATTCATCAAAAGATACAGCTACACTGCAGCCCAAATTTCATTGGAAGCTGTCATTATTTACAGCCTAAGGGGGTGGGGGGGTGGTGGGGGGTTTGGGATGTTGGAGGAATTTTGTCGGAAACTCAAAATTTCAAGTACCCGCCCCCCCCCCAAAACCATGATGAACTTGAGTAACCCCCCTCTCTTACATGGAAATTTTGACTGACCCCCTCCCCCTCACTTTTGAAAACTTAAATTTCAATACATGTATTTTATATAATTTACATAAATACAGCAATAGTAAAGACCATTCAAATCCTAGTGTACCCTGCTAGATAATCATTGGTTATCTCATGACGGTTGAAAAAGGTGAAACCAACAAAATGAAATTCAAAGTCACAACAAAACATAGATGTCAAAGGTCACACTATAACCAGTATACAACCACATACAGTATTGTTTAATATGGATGGGTATCATAACAGGGTCCTCACTGGGATATCTGATAGGGTAGACTTTGAAAGTACTGATTGAAGAACATGCGGAAGGCTGATGGGGAAGTGTCCGACGGGCTTGCTCATCTCCCTTGCATGGAAAAATTTGAGAAATTGTAGTGTGCATTGGTACAGTTTGGCGTAATCTCAGAGGTGTTTTCAATGTGTAATTTTACTGAGTAAAAATTTTTAGAAATTGATGTGTGAAGTGGTGCCATCTGAGAGGTACGTGTTTCAATACATTTTGCACCAACGTTTCAATACATTTTGCACCAAAAATTGAGTAACCGCCTTCTTTCTCTCAACATTTTGAGTAACCCCCCCTATAGCTTTCAATATTTTGAGTGACCCCCTTCATATTCCTCTGACCCCCCCCCCCCAGCTGTAAACAATGATGGCTTCCAAGGAGATATATCTTCAAGCTTGTGCGATATGGATTTCAGGCAATGTCAACTTGTGGACAGGGTACAGAGATTTATGTTGCAGATTATTGCAAATTGGACTAACTCGTGAATACAGTACATGAAGTCCCATTTCATTATCAAGAGCAAAAGCTGAAAACTACATCTGAAGCTTGCTTTGGAGATCAAAATTATTGCTTGTAATAAGTTAAAATTCATGTTATCAGAAAATCACAAGCACACCTTTAGCAGTCTGACAAGCTTATGAAAATAGAGATTTACAAGTATATATGTTATCATTACTTGTTTACTTGTATTCCAAGGAATATAACTTTAAAAAGAACAGACATGGAATCAAATGGTTAAATTCTATTTTAGCTCTGCAGTTAGTGTGAATGAGCTTATTTTTAGCTACTATAGTCTATAGAAGCTATTGGGATGGGTATCCGTCTGGCGTCCGTCTGTATGTATGTATGTACGGTATGTATGTATGTATATGTATGTCTAATTTTGAGGCGTCCGTCCTCTCAAATATCTTGAGAACCACCATACTTACTGATTTGATATTTGTTGTGTAGATGAAAAATATGATTTTGAGAAACCAATTTTTTCAAGTTTTTGATATTGTTGAAAATATCCAAATTAGTGCCAAAAAAGGCGTTTTTGGTAAAAAATCTTCTTAATAACCGCTGGTCAGACAGCTTTATTATTTGTTATAAAGATCCCTAGGGATAACCCAACTTAGATTTGTTCAAATTGTGATGATATATGCAAATCTGTATTTTTAAGGAATTTTTTGGTTATTTTTGGTCAAAACTTTATTTCATCAAAACCGCTCATCTGACAGGTTCCTACAGATAACTTAATATGATATATTGAATATATGACGAAATCTGCAATTTTGTTTTTTTGGTGCTATTTTTGCCATTTTTGGTCAAAAAATGTGTTTCTCAAAAACTACTTGTCTGATGCCTTTGATATCAGGTATACAGGTTCCTAGGGATTGTCTTAGTGTGATATATTGAAATTTGATGAAATCTTCAATTTTCGTATTTTTTGGTCAATTTTTGCCATTTTTGGTCAAAATATTTGTGTTTCAAAAGTTACTCATCTGATAGCTTTGATATTTGGCAGACATGTTCTTAGGGATGATCTTAATGTGACATTGTGAATTTTTACAGCTGTCCTGAAATGAGCTAGCAAAGATTTCCACCCTCTTCATCAATAAGTGTCAGAAATAGTCTCTACACTCTACATAACACAGCTGAGCTCTATCCACTGCCATTTCACTTGCTTACAAATGAGAACTTTTAATGCTACCAATATGTCACAAACCATTAAAGAGAGTTTCCATGTTGTTTAGAAATGAATGTATTCATGACATCAATTGTCAATTGGAAAAGCCCTCCACTATTATGCCTGTAAAAATATGCAGCCAAGTATTAAAGCTGTGTATTGTGAAATTCTCTTGTTACACAGTAAAGACTTTTATCACAATACTTAATGCTGATTTACATGGGATAATGATCTCATCCCCAATTGGCAGGATTGACATTGTATCAGCTGTACACTGATGTATACTTGAAACTTCCTCACATATGTAAGATTTAATTGATTCCTCCAGTAGTTCAAATTACATTGCATTTGTAACCTTTGTAATTGTGGAAAATATATGCTAGTTTTTTCCAAGGCCTGCATATGTAAGAACACTTGGTTGATTGTGTATCACTCTTTTACAATGTAATACAGATATTTAATGGTAAATAAAACCTCCTAACAAGCTTTTATACAGCATAACATGTATTTCTGTCTCTATCATATCGTAGGATGATCTACCGGGTATGTGTGTCTCTAGTGTTTTTTAAAATGTATTGAAATATATTCAAATAGATGTAAGCCATCTTGAATATCACATTCATACACTGTGCCAAATGGCAAGTTGATCAATCTTGAATCCCACCAATTTCAATGTGTCAGAGATATTATGCGTATTTTATCATAGAAAGCATTAATGTTTCAAGAAAAATTTAAGTAAACGTTTACGTGTCATGAAAATGTATATTCTCCAAAAAAATATCAGTTATCTTTCTATGTACAGTAAAACTATATTTTCTATATGATATTTTTCCAAAGAAATATCACATATTAGAGGTCTTGTTGCATTGTGTACACACATTAGTCCCACGGAGGTAAGTTCAGAGAGGGACTTATGGTTGCATGAGTCTGTGCATTTGTGCATGCAGGTATCTCAGACGTGCCTGAGCCAATTCTTTTCATACTTGGTACAAGGACATAAAACTATGAAATACATATGCAAACCATTGTTTTTGGCGTGGCGTGAATAATTAGTACTAAATTGCATGATTAGTGAATTTTGAAAAAGCTAGGTTTCTAGAAAGATGGTGACGAAATTTAGTACTGGTGTTTCTCACACACAATTCTGATAACAGACAAAGATTTACATCAGTATTTTGTCAATTAATTGCTAATTTGCATATTTAATGAATATTTATGATAAGTTTAATGTAAGGAATCCTGCATCAAATTTGACTAATGTGGTACAGATGTTGATCTCCCAGGACTACCATAGTGTGCAATGGCATTTAGCAGTGTTAAGTCAATTACTTGCTAATTTGCATATTTGATGAATTTTCATAATTAAGATGATGTGTTTAGAAATTCTGCAAAGTTTACAAAATCTAGTCCTGTAATAGTGTTCAAAGACATTTACCGGTATCATGATAATTAAGGTCTAATTTGCATATTTAATGAAATTTACTTATAAGCGTAATTAGTTAAGAAATACTGCATCAAATTTGATAACACGTCGTAGCATAGTTCCTAGAAAATGATGTACAGATGTAGATCTTTCAGTGTGGAATTTCACTTGTTGAATTTTTCAATGAAAACAGGCAAATTTGTTGCAATTTTTCTA
The DNA here is from genome assembly GCF_041260155.1 of Ptychodera flava. Taxonomy (NCBI): domain Eukaryota; kingdom Metazoa; phylum Hemichordata; class Enteropneusta; family Ptychoderidae; genus Ptychodera; species Ptychodera flava. The sequence goes on from NW_027248309.1 coordinate 14,795, forward strand.
AGATTTTTAGGTTTTTTTAAATTCAAAAAGCCATGGTTTTCAGGAAACAGAAACATTTTTACCTCACATTTGGTATATATATAAAATCAATGAGAGGCTATCTTATAAAGATGAATCTTATGTGTGGAATATGACCAGGTCTGAGTAAGCAGTCGGGAGACGAAGTCGTCTAATACTATAAATGACTACTTTATTCTATACTAATATAATAGACAGTGGCTAATACAGTGAAGCATAACACTTGGGTGAGAGACCGTACGTAGAGTCCAGTGACGTTAAGTGTCTCTGTTGAGGGTGGAAGAGTCTCTGATTAGGGAAGGCGAGGTTCCCGTAGATAAAGCACTTTGGCGGGAAAAGTGTCATGAGTCATGAGAAAGGCACATGATGGATTAGACATATTGTCTTAGCAGATGGAATCTCTGGTTGGTAAAATAAACAGTGATAGGAAGCGGTGCCTCAAGCTTAGTCTTAGAAGGAATGCTATCAGAGTATCTATAGTAAGACACTGTACTAATAATGACGTAATACAAGAATATATTTCCTAACATTCTCCCCGGCGGGAAATTTAGCAGTGTTCCAAATGATTGCAAATTTCAATGAAACGTAAAATACTAAGTAGTAAATTTGGCAGTGAAATGTGTAATAAATGAAAAAGAATTTCTATTCTATGGAATAATATTGAGTAAATAAGTCCAATATATAAGAGTATATATAGTCCGATATATACGAGTTCAGCAACAAGAGTTCACACATCGTTTAAATCTTGAATTCTGCAACGGGCGATGGCGGCTGCAGTTCTGGTCGGTGGCCTCTCGCTGCTGGTTGCCTGGTTACCTGTTGTGTTTACGTGATCGTTGTTTCTCTGTAGCTTGTTGTGTTGTGTTGGCGTTGATTTCCAGTGGGTACAGCTTGATGATTGGACGATTTGTGTGTCCATTAGCAGTCCTGATTCCTGCAGAACGAATGATGCCGTCGTTTCCGTAGTTTAGCTTTTCTACGGTGGCTAATTCCCAGTTGATTCGGCGTGAGGTGTCGCTGTGTACAAGCACAACATCACCGATTCTAATGTCATTGTCCGTTTTAACCGTGAATTTTGTGATGTTCACGTAAGGCAGTCAAGTATTCCGTTGTCCATCTGCGCCAGAAATGTTCCTGTAGTTGAGTAATGCGCAGATAGCGTTTCCTCATGTCATCTTCATTTCCGAATGACGGGTCCGAAATTTCAGTGTCGTCAACAAATGGGCGTGGCACGTTTGTGAGGACGCGACCATGGAGCATATGCGAAGGGGTGAGCGATATCGCGTCATCCGAATTTGAAGACAGATAGGTGATAGGGCGGTCGTTCAGCGTAGTTTCTATCTCTGTGATTATAGTGTTCATCTCGTCGAACGTTATGAATGCACGACCTAATACTTTCTTGATAATATTCTTTGTCAGTCCGATCATGCGTTCCCAAAATCCACCAACCATGGAGCGCGTTTGGGAATAAAGGACCATTCTACGCGTTTGTTAGCCATGTATTGTTTCACATGGGATGAGTCGAAGAGTTCGCGGAGTTCTTTAGCCGCAGAGAGATACGTAGTAGCGTTGTCGGAGATCATCTTCGAAGGGAGCGAGCGTCGAGCAGCGAAACGGCGGAAGGCACGTAAGAATGAAGCAGTTGATAAGTCCGATACAAGTTCGAGGTGAATTGCTCGCGTTACAGCACAAGTGAAAAGACAAATATAAGCCTTTGTTTCCTTACCGTTATGAGTCGATTTGACGTAGAGCGTGCCAGTAAAGTCCACACCGGTAATGGTGAACGGCGGAGCTTCGTTCACGCGGTATTTCTGAAGAGGGGCTTGCACTGGATGTTGATACGGCTTACCAGTTACCTTCAAACACTTTACACATTTGCGTATTAATTTCTTCACAGCTTGTCGTATCTTGGGGATCCAGTGCCGTTGACGGAGTTGAGTAACCGTTGTCTGTAGTCCGGCGTGTAGTACACATTTGTGCGCGGCTAAGATGACGAGTTCCGTAAACCGATGATGGGTTGGAAGCAGACTAGGGAATTTCGCGGCGTATTCGAGCGGCGCGTTATGTAGCCTGCCACCACAACGAAGAATGTTGTCTTCATCTAAGAAGAGCGCGAGTTGTCTAGCGAGCGTAGTTTTCGTAGTCTTTCCGAGGAGTGAGTATACGTCGGCGCGATATACTTCGAGTTGAACGTCTTTTATCCATTTGTTTTCGGCGCGTTGAAGTTCTCTTGCTGTAAGATATCCGGTTTTGCGATCTTTGGGCTTCTTCAAGTTCGATACGAAGCGTAGTACGATAGCGGATACGCGGAGTAGTTTAGTGAGCGAGCTGTATCTATTTGCGTCAACCACGTGTTGGATTCCGATTTGAGTAGAGTGGGCGTTGTCTTCAGGAGGAGCCGCTGTGTTTGCATGTCCGTTATTTGCTTTATCTCTATTGTCCGAGTCTGCGAGAAACACAGCGGTGTCATCGTTGTCAGATAATTGGCAAACTGGCCAATCACCACGTTTGAGCCAATCTGGCCCTTCCCACCAGAGAGTAGACTTCTCCAAGTCGCGTGTAGAAATTCCACGTGTTACCAGGTCGGCTGGATTATCTTGCCCAGGGCAGTATTTAACTGTGCATGGAAATTCGTTGATTCTCTTTACTCTATTTGCGATAAACAGCGGTAGTTTCTTATCGCTTCTTATCCAGCGAATAACGCTCTGATTGTCCGACCATAGGAAGCGACGTGTGATATTTACTTTATCTTTCAGCGCATCGTAGGTGAAACGGAGAAGTTTTGAACCGATAAGTGCGGCCATCAATTCTAATTGCGGTAGCGTAAGTTCCTTCGTAGGAGCGACGCGAGTCTTTGCCATAATTAATGCAGTCTGGCCCTTGTAGCGTAGGTACACCGAGGCACCGAAAGCCTTGGTGCTTGCGTCAGCGAACACGTGTAGTTCATGTTCATCGCGTAGATTTGTGCCTTCAGTGAAGTATCGACGACTGAAGGTAACGTGAGAACCGGCGCGTAAGTCGGTTGCTATGGGTGACCATTGTTTGATTAGGTCGTCTCCCAGAGGTTCATCCCAGTCAAGTTTTCTTTTCCAAAGTTCCTGTATGAACAGTTTCGCCTTTACGAGAACCGGCGATAGATATCCGTAGGGGTCGAATAAGCCTGCTGTTATTTGAGCAACTTCGCGTTTAGTCACGAGGTCGTTCGAAGGAGGTTGCGTTTTCTTCATATAAGTCAATGTATCCGAGTCAGAGTCCCAGCGCATTCCGAGAACACCCACGTTGGTGTTCATTTCGAGTGTTTTGTCGCGTTTGGCGAGCGAGCGTACTTCATCACAGTTGGATGACCAAGAGCGTAGTTTAAATCCACCGGCAGTCATGATTTCATTCGCGTCGTTGTAGTATTTCACGGCGTCGGTCGCGTTTTGTACTCCAGTAACAACGTTATCAACGTAAATATTATCTTTCAAATCAGCGGAAGTCGAAGTTGCGTTGTGTTTTTCCAAGTGAGTTTTCACGACAGCGTTCAGAATAAACGGAGAGCAGACCGCGCCAAAGAGGACCGTTTTGAATTGATAGACCTTGAAATTGCTTTCAGGGTCGCTAGGGTCTGATAGCCACAGGAATTTGGTGAATTTCCGATCACTTTCATCGAGGCGGACATTGAGAAACGCTTTCTCAATATCGCTGATAACGGCAGTCTCATTTAATCGAAATCTGAGTAGTATAGCTGCCATATCGTTTAGCAGAGCAGGCCCAGTCTGTAAACAATCGTTCAAACTAGGGGTGTCAATTGATTGGCGACAGCTGCAATCGTAGACTACACGGATAGGAGTTGTAGTCGAATCTTTCTTAACAGAGCGGTGAGGTAGATAATGTCCACGAGTTATATCATCATCAGAAACTTCTTCAATAAAGTCACGAGAGATTTGCTCTTGAATAATGCGGTTGTACGCGTTCAATAAATCTGGCTTTAATCTGCGTACCATGGCGCGTGTGCGTTTCTCACTAATTTGATAATTGGTCGGTAATGGCGGGTGATCTGGTTTCCAAGGAAGCTTAGCAACGTATTTACCGTCGTCGATTCGTAAGTGGGTATCGCGAAATAATTCAAATTCGCTTACCTTAATGTCCGTTGAGTGCTCTTCATTTCTAATTCCGATAGTTTCCAAGTCCCAGAGAGTCTGAAGTTTCGTTTCTTCTTCCATAGAGTGCGTAGCGATATGTAGAATAGTCGCGTTAGCAGCGTTGAGATTGTTTCTCGCGTTTGTAGGTCCAGATAGCAGGTATCCGAATTTCGACTTCACAGCGTAGGGTCCGGGGCCTTCGATGACTTCATTTTCGATGAAGTCCCACGAGCGATCAGCGCCGATGAGTACGGAGATTTCGAAGGAGGACGCGTCCGAGGGAGGATGGGCTAACGGTAGCCCCCGTAGATGAGGAAGGTCGACAAGCGGTTTCTTGATGAAGTTCTTCATGGCGGAGATCTTCGGTGCGATCAGCGCGCTCATTTCCATTGGTCCGTCGCGAGTATGAAGCTTGAACGTAGCCGTTTCGTAGCGTTTACTTTGAGAGAGATCGCCCAATGTTGCGATACTAGTGTTGAGATAACCGTCCGGTTTAATGTTCAGTTTCCGAATTAAGTCTCTAGCGATAAATGAACGGTTAGAACCTTCGTCGATGAGTACAACAGCGTTGACGGTTTTCCGTCCCGATGAGATAGGAACAACAGCGGTTTTCAGAAGAGCGGTTTCTTCTTTGTCCGAGGTAGCGAAGTGTACTTGAGTAGTTGCCGCGGAGGGTTGAGCGTGCGAAGCGTTCGCGGTACCAGGTTGAGGTGAAGCATCAGCGTTACGTTGAGTAGGGGTAGGATCGCGCGAAGTTTCCGAAGTCGTAGAGGTGGATCCCTGGTCCGATTTACAGAGTGAAGTGTGATGCTTTCTATCACATTTGCGGCATTTTCCTTTGGACTTACAGTCGCTGACTCTGTGTTTCCCGAGGCAATTGAAACACAGCCGGTTTTGTTTGACAATATCGTGTCGTTTCGAAGAATCGGTGACCACAGTGCAATCGTTCGGATAGTGTGGTCCTCGGCAAAAGGCGCAACTCTTTTCTTTCCGTTGAGTAGGGCGACGCGCGGCTGAGTTAGTCGCGGTACTTGAGTAAAAGGCGGCGGTACTAGGCATTGAAGACTGAATTGATTCGTCCAATTCAGCAGCACGATTGTTGGAAGACATTATCCTTATCTCGCGTTTGAGAGCCTCGCGAAATTGTTTGAACGTGTGAAATAGTTCATCCTCTAATGGACGTTGAAGCAGCGTCAGTAGATTGGGCGGAAGTTTTTCCAACACTATGATTAAGATCACCCATTCGAATCTTTCTTGTGGAACGTCTAACTGTTCAAGATGGCGAACGTACGTTTCTAACTTATTGTGAAATGCGGTCAAACTTTCGACAGTGTAAGCGGGGTTTTCCAATTTGTAAAAAGCTTTGACGTAAGCTCTGCGTATTTCTTCTTGTCTGCCATATTTATCGCGTAAGAGTTCTATCGCGTCACCGTAACTTTTCTTGTTTGATCTCAGTCCGTCTACTACCCCGGCGGGAGGACCGACGAGGTTTGCTCTCAAATACCGAAGTCGCTCGGTGTCATTTAGCGAGGCGTCTTCATGTATGAGAGACATGAAGTTATCGATAAAGCTTGGCCATTTCATGATTTCACCGTCGAATTTTTCAAGAGTCAGTTTCGGCAGATGATTTCCTTTGTGTCTAAAAACGGGCGCAGAACTTGGCGCCGGCGACGAAGTCGACGAAACATTCGAACTAGTCGGCTCGTCAGTATGTTCTCCAATAAATTGTCTATAAAGCTTCAACTTACTGGTGATGAGATCTTCGTATTCGTCTGCTGCTTGAAACTCTTCTTGTAACTTTTCGTTGTTGTTTTTGATGTGTGAAGAAATTTCGTCGTCCAATTTCTTGATGATCTCTAGCTTGTTCGAGACGTTGTTGGTGACTTTGGAAAGTGCTTCAATTTCTTCTTTTGTGGGGTTTTCCTTGGAAGTTATGTCGTCCGCTTGCTTCAGAAGTGTTGTTATCCGATCGCGTCTTCCATTTCTTTGGTATTCCAGTTCTTTAGTTTCCTTGGATCCGGAGGACCCGAAGGAGTTTCCGTTTCTTGGCATCGTTTGAAAGTATGCTTCAGGCTGTAGTAGGTAGTCTCGCAATCCTGGTCTCGGCACCAGAAATTATGTGTGGAATATGACCAGGTCTGAGTAAGCAGTCGGAGACGAAGTCGTCTAATACTATAAATGACTACTTTATTCTATACTAATATAATAGACAGTGGCTAATACAGTGAAGCATAACACTTGGGTGAGAGACCGTACGTAGAGTCCAGTGACGTTAAGTGTCTCTGTTGAGGGTGGAAGAGTCTCTGATTAGGGAAGGCGAGGTTCCGTAGATAAAGCACTTTTGGCGGGAAAAGTGTCATGAGTCATGAGAAAGGCACATGATGATTAGACATATTGTCTTAGCAGATGGAATCTCTGGTTGGTAAAATAAACAGTGATAGGAAGCGGTGCCTCAAAGCTTAGTCTTAGAAGGAATGCTATCAGAGTATCTATAGTAAGACACTGTACTAATAAAACGTAATACAAGAATATATTTCCTAACAGAATCAGTTCATTTGCATATCTGTGTATGTATGTATGTCTGTCTGTATGTGTGTTTGTGTGCGTGTGTGTGTGTGCGTGTGTGTGTGTGTGTGTGTGTGTGTGGTGTGTGTATGTATGTCAATTAAGATTAGAACTCCTAAACCGCAGCACCTACCATCTTAGCATTTCACGTACAGGTGCACCAAGGGGTGTAGTTGAGAACATGTTCAAATGTCAGTGCCAAAAATATGCAAATTAGGGGAATAAAGGAAAAATGCGGCAGCTTGCTAAAACTCTGTAACCTTAGGTCATATTGGGTTGAAACGTGGTGTACGCAGGTTCCTTTAGGTATACTAAGTAAGTTACAGAGTAAGGAGTGTACAAATTGAGGTGAAACATGTATGTTTGCATTTTTGGGGTTATTAGTCCCCACGGACGAAGTCCGGGGGGACTTATAGATTGGGTCATGTCTGTCTGTCAGTCTGTCAGTGCGTCCGTCCGTGCATCTGTGCGTCAGTCCGTTAACGCAGATATCTCAGACATGCCGTGGTCAATTTCTTTCACACTTTGCACAAGGACAGTACCCTACCCATACAGATGCACGTCGATTTGTTTCACAATGCGATCATTTTTGGCCGTGTTAGAGGACTTTATAGTTTACAACTCCATAGACTCCCATGTATAAGGCAGCTCTCCATAGACTCCCATGTATAAAGCAGTTCTACATAGACTCCCATGTATAAGGCCAAGAAAAATAAAAATTTAGTTTCTCATCGTATTCATATTGCAAAAAGGATGGAGTGACACAGTTTTTAGTCCCCCCGGATGAAGTCAAGGGGGCTTATAGATTGGGTCATGTCAGTCCGTTCGTCCATCTGTTCGTCCATCCGTTCACGCAGATATCTCAGATATTTAGACAAAATGTCACGTGACCTCAGTGACCTTTGACCTGAAATATACATATTTGTCCATAACTTAGTAACCACAAGTGCTACACCCTTCATATATGGTGTGATGGGACACCTTATGACGCCACATATTGTACCTCATTAATTATGCGCATATCTAATTTTGAGCGAGCCAATAGAGCTTGATGTCTGATTTTTGGTAAAAAGGGATAACTTAGCAATACAATTTTTTTGACAAAATGTGTCATGTGACCTGAATGACCTTTGACCTCAAATATACATATTTGTCCATAACTCAGTAACCACAAGTGGTACACCCTTCATATTTGGTATGATGGGAGACCTATGACGGCACATACTGTACCTCATTAATTATGCACATATCTAATTTTGGGCAAGCGAATAGAGCTAGAGGTCTGATTTTTGTTATGTAGGGATTAATTAGCAATACAATTTTTTTGAAAATGTCACGTGACCTCGATGACCTTTGACCTTGGTTATACATACACACCACACACATATAAATATATATATAAATATATAAATATATAAATATATATATATATATATATATATATATATATATATATATATATATATATATATATATATATATATATATATATATATATATATCATAACTCAGTAACTGCAAGTTCTATACCCTCCAATTTTGATAGGATGTTAGACCTTCAGATGTCACATCTTGTACCTCATTTATTATGCACATATGTATTTCTTGGCTGGCCAATACAGCTAGAGGTCTTATCTTTTTTCCGATTTAGAACCACAACTTAGACATGCCTCATGTGTTTCAAATTGGAACAACGACATAGACCTATGTGCCACTAGATCTCAGCATATACACCACAGTGATACTTCTTAATGACCCCATTCCCCTGCCCCATCAAGACTAATACTCCTTTTACAAGTGGGGACTATGTCATTGTCAATGACTTTTTTTTTCAGTGTTTAGTCAAAAAATTTTCCCTGAGACGGCTTGTCCGATTGTTTGAAAGTTGGTATCCATGTTCCATGGGAATGACTATAGTCAAGTTTATCAAAATTGTAGTGAAATTCTCTTGTTGGTAATATTCGGGGATTTTCTCCAAATTTTGGGTCAAAAAACTACTCATATGATATCTTTGATATTTGGTATAATGGTTCATAAGCTTTATCGAAATGTGATGTATTGAAAGTCTGATGATATCCACAATTTTGTATTTTGGGGAAAATTTTTGTCATTTTTGGTTTAAATAATTGTTTCTCAAAAAGTACTCGTCTGATAACTTTGATTTCAGTAGACATATTCCCATGGATGATCTTAATTTAATATGTCAAAATTATGATGACATATGTAATCAAGTATTTTTGCAGCTATTTTTGCTATTTTTGGTCAGGCTAGCCTGCAATGGTTGTCAAAGATGTCCTCCTCCATCAACACATATGTCACAAAAAGTTCTCTATATAACATAAGAGGCTCTAGCTTCAGAGAAATATCTTCAATTTTGTGTTTTTGTGAAGTTTTTTTTTTCGGAATTTTTGACGGGAAAAAATACAGAAATAGTTCGTTGTATTGATTGGAAATTAGGTTTGCAAATCCCTACAAATGTTCTCATACATACATTGCATGTTAGAATGAGATAAACAATTCTGATATTTTTATATTTTTCTTTGTCGATCTTGGTAAAAATATCCCTACAACAATCACTTCCGATGCTGGTTGAAATTTGGCATGAAAGTTCCATTGAGTGCAGTACCATTATATATTCAGATTGTGATGACGTGAATAAAATTAATAAATACTGTGAAAAAACTTGTTCTTATTTTATACCTTCAGGAACATAGAGTATACAATGTGGTTATTTAGTAAGCATTTTATATGGTAATTTAAAACTGTATTTGGTATTGAAATAGCAAAGCTGAAGGTGATTTTAGCAGGTTTTGGTCTCCAAGAAGTATATTCCATAGGTTTTTCGATTCTCTCTCTCTCTCTCTCTCTCTCTCTCTCTCCTCTCTCTCTCCCTCTCTCTCTCTCTCTCTCTCTCTCTCTCTCTCTCTCAGGGATGACGAGATCGATGTTTATGTGTATAAAGGTTGTAAATAGTTTACATATTTTACATTTTCTGCCATTTGAAATCATAATTTACATCAGAGACTTCCGAGTGCAAAGATAAGGAAAATACAAAATTTGACTTTATTTAATATAAATACGAAAGTTAACAATAACAAATGAAATCTAATCGAAGCCTTTTTTCTTAAACTTATCATTTAAAAAACTACGTAACTGCGCTTTGAACTGTGGCAAACTTTCGGTATTCCTATATAGATGAAGGAATACTATATCCGATTGTAGAAGTACGTTATACAAACTACATATCTTGCTGCTGTCTGAAAAGTTGGAATGTACAAATCAGCGTTGCCAGAACTCCGAGTATTGAAGTGATACATCTAAAAACGTGGAAACTGTAAATAATCACGTGAAAAATCATTCATTATTTTAAATGTCTGAACAGCGACAAAATAATTAATAAGTAAATCCATACATAGCCCATTGACGTGAAAGAAGGAAGCGAGAAGAAACCGTAACATGTACTACCAATATAACCCTCCCAGCTCTCTTCTCAAGTTTGTATAACAGTCGTTTATTTCCCATACTGTAATAGTACAACAATAAGTAAGTACAGTAGGAAATTAAAAGTTCCATTATTCCATCTTTCTCCTATTCCTCTTCTGTAAAAAGAATAATCTCAAGTGAGGTTCCATGAAAGGAAATAGACGCATTTCATTCTATAAATAAACCCATTGAGTCCTGACAGTTGAACAGATGAATGAAAACTCGTTGCTTGAGCCAACGTTACAGAAACATTGACGCTTTTATGGGCGAAAACATTGGGCTATATCCTCCAACTTGAATAACGCAAGAAACGAAATATTATATTCGCCTTATCCCTTACACACAATGCGTATCTGAGGGTGTAAATCTTACATGAAAAAACGGAACAAAAGCCGTTTTATTGTACAAGTAAATAGCAAGGTTGCTTGTCAACTCGAAAGAACGGAGACCATACTTCGTTTTTCTAACCCACTGACGACGCTCGGCTAAACGCAAGACTAGACTCTGAGTGTATAGGTTTGAAAACCATTTAAAAGTGCAAATGGAAATTGTAACGGCCGGTTTACTGTGTATTGTGTTAAACGAAAGAAAGAAAAAGGGCAAGCGCGCCGAGTATCGAATCCGTGGAACTTTGCAGTCAGTTCATTTTCTAATGTAGCTATTCAATTAAAAAAATAAAATGAAGGGTAATTATCAAAATTTGATTTAAAATATTTTAGGCGAGCAGATGAAGAGCATTTCAGCCTTTTCTAAATATATTAAATTTTGCCACAAGTTAAAGTGTGAGAAATAGGGAGGATGGTACATTGCGGCAAATCAGATTTTGCTTGGAAAACTTCATTCAATATTTGAAAATCATATCTTTTTCAAAATGCTGCTTAGCTAACACCTGATTATTTTCTTACTTTCCAAAAGTCAACCATATCCTAATTTCTATTAGAGTTTAGGCGTGGTCTATTGGGAATAATGGACACCTCGAAACAGCCAATCAGATTGAACCAAACAGTGACGTTGACATATATCACTAATAATATCAACCAGTGTGGTGGCTATCAGGTGTGCTTGGATCTAGTGTGGTGTCATCCGTTTTGACTACAAGTCTGACCTCCCGCAAGTCAATTAATGTTTCAACTTTCGCAGACTTGATTTTTTGGTGGATATTACCGCTCAGTAGATGATAACAGCGGAGTGTTGGCATCTCAATTTCGACAGCCAACGGTTCAACGTAAACCGGGAGGAGCAGCAGGAACTCAGTCAAGGTGAACATCTTTACAGTCCCGATGTTAAATATCTTGACCGTCATGGCATTTCAAGATAGGAAAACTTCCTGTGGCTGAATAAAATTATTTAAATTAATGTTCTTGGAAACGGTAGCCGACTGGTTTTGTGTGAGGCCTAGCAGCTAGGCGATGTTGCCGTGAGTGGTGGGGGGTTCGAATCCCATTTGGGTTATAGTAAAAATATATTTCTAAAATATGTACAATTTATTAGTTCCCTCATCACAGTAATAGGGTACGAAAGGAGCGCTAGTATTTTAACGAAATGATAGACCGCGGCCCGTTGATCAACTTCATATATTAATTTTGCACCGGAGAAGTTGCATGAGCATACCGGTGGCGAAAATGAACAATTCAATCATGTCAATCCTTTCATTTATATCGGATATACTTCCAAATATGTACACTGTCGGGAATAGGCTGATTCATAATTAGGTGTCGAAGAGCCAGGAATGTACAGTGAAACATTCATGAAATTGTGATTAGCTTAATCGTAATATTCGCGGGAATGCTTAGACATCAATCTAGTTGTCATGATAACTCGTCTCGTGCTCCGCCTCTTCTTAGCATAGACCACGCCTAAACTCAAATAGGAAGTCGGAAAATGGCAAATTGGAAATAAGGTCCCACCTGCAGTTTTGAAAGGTGATCGGCATCACACAAAGTTATCTAACATCAATGAAAATAGGCACTTTTCTAAGATAACTATCATTTACAATGACATTTGTATATGAAAATACTGACTGTCCGCAAAGTACCATCTTCACAAGAGTTTTTTACCAATTTCTCATAGTTTCACCGGCGTTGAAAACTTGTTCATTTCGAAAAGGGCCAAAGCGCGCTTCATCAACGTGAAGAAACGTTTGAAAATTGATGATTAGCCTAATTTCTAATTTCTATTTGTATAGATTATATCGCCTTTTCTACGACAAATGCGACATTGCAGACGCTCGACAGCATGACTCATTATCAAAGAAGCTGGTCAACCATATAACTTACCGGTCGATCGGTTAATCAATGAATGCTACCCGAGGTGTGAAAGCTGTCATCTCACATATATTTCAATCTGTTTATGAAATGGTTTATTTCAGAGGCCGAACATCGCCCTAGTCGTAGAACGGAGTCATATTCGGCACACCACGGGTATTCCTGTTCCTATCCCTTCCATTCCCTCATTTGACATGGTCAACCCACCTTTATAATTTCAAGTTGTACGGAATTGAGTATGTTTTCAGCCCCTTTCAGGATCAAACTAAATTTTTTGGACACCAAAAGATGAAAATGCTGTTTGCAACGACAGTTTGCTCATACGACATTAAGACTACAGCGAAAATACTTTCTTATTTTAGAATTTTTTATTACTATTAGGATTATGTTTGTACAATTGCCTATTAGTTATGTCATCAACTTGGTTCAGCAAACTAGCACAACAACAACATAAAAACAAATGACAAAATTTTAAAGTCATAGAGCGATCACTCCCTACGTTTATTTGTATACCAATTGATCAACTTGGCTTTTCCTTAAACAACTTAGGTTTGCCACCCAGTAAGGCTATATTTTGGGAAAATGAAACAAATCTTGTGGCTTTTTTTATTAATTCTTTTCTTGTTCGAACTCAATTTCATATTTCTTGAGCCATAACATTAATATCTCAGAAAAACTGTCATAGACCAAACCTGCATGTACACTTTAAAATTAAATTTCAAGCTATTGAGTGCTGTTGTTTCAGAGAAAACAGACACTGAGCAGGTAAGGAAACACTGAACAGCTAATACCGATCCGTGTACCACCTTCCGCAATGTTTATGATTATATAGAGAAGTTTCATCTTTTGGTGCACGGCACTCTGATCTGAGGCTTCTTGATGTTTTCGTTGTTTTACTGCAAAACAGCTGTACATGTATTTTCCTCTGTGTCTGTCTCTCTGTCCATCGTCGATGTTGCATTTCATTGTCATTGTTTGAGTAAATTGCAAATGAAATATATATTGGAGAGCCGATTCATGACGTATGAGTGGTATTTAGGAAATTTAAAGCGCAGTGGTCGTCGCGCTGCCCGTGCGCGATTTTTTTGTTGATAAACATAAATGTTTGTAAACATAAGTCTTGCCAACTTCAATTGGAGTGAGATGGGGCGGTCCCTCACTTTGTTAACGCCTTTGTAAGACTCAACATCATGCACTAGTAAAATATTAAGATCGGAAACGAACTTCAGTGGTGTATTTCTATCTATAAACTCATGTAAGGCTACGAACATTGAGAGACTCTGCACATTATGTCGCCGAGTTTACTGCACGCAGTCACAGTGAACAAATGGGTTTGATCACGCGGTCACGCTGGTTGTACACAATGCTATGTACAGCACGGTAAAAATACATCACTAAAATGATCAACACTGTATATATATGAAGACCAGGAACAAGCACAATGCCTAAACACAAAAATTACACTCAAGACCATGATCGGCAAGCCAGAGCAGCACAAGGGAGGTGTTGTTGCTTCGATAATGGAGAAGGTCACCGCGTTGACGTTTACTCAGCTCCATGGCTCGAGCGAGGCCCATTCAACTGATTCAAGGAAATCATGATCAATGTGATCTCAATCCAGCGTGTAATTACTGTTCAATATTCAGAAGATATTTAACTTAGATTAATTGACCTTTTATTGCGTGTTAGATTTGGAAAGGTGGTATGCTTGTGACAAATCAGCCGCCATATTATCGACAATATCGCAAACATACCAATCAACCCGTAACCTCATGCGGCATTCTCGGATATGTTGTCAACGGGGGTGGGGGGGGGGTGGGGGGGGGGGTGACCCCTCAGGAGCATGCGCAGTGCGACGACCACTGCGCTTTAATTCAGTTCCACTTGTTGTTCTTGATAAAGATGCCATTTCTTTAAATACGCGGTTTACTTTGATGATTTTATCCTCTTCAAGTTAATCACTGTCACAGAGCAATAATACAATAATATCCTTTTCAAAAGCTGCTCTATGTCACAAAATTTTGATGAAACTATCAGTGTTTTCTGACAAAAATATGCCTTATTGAAAATGCTCTTCCTGATAATATAAGGGCATCGATACTTAAGAACCAATTTATGCACTTACTGTCGGAAGGCTATCTGTTTCACAATTTACCGATGTATAAGTTAGTTGCTGTGTTTGTATTTGCGTACTATATGAAGTGTTTTTGTTAATAATTACGCATGTGCGAGTGCTCGGTGAGCTTCACAGTGCCATGCCTTCGCGAGGTTAAATAGCTCCGTACGAAGGTTACAGAATTTACCTAGGATCGAGGGTTTTGATCGAAGAAGAAAGAATGACGTTTTGGGGAATTTTCTGTTATTTGAATAATCTAAAAAGGTTCTATATAGAGGCTACAGGGCACTATACAAGTGACAATTTTTCAAATAAATATGTTCGAGTAATTTTGTAAACATTTTAACAACACTCTGTAACTTTTTGTTGTATTACTTGAATTAACATCATGCAAACGCAGCTACATTCTTAAACCCCCTCTCCCTCCAATTTTCAAGAAAATTAAATTCTCCACACTTGGTTAAACTTTGCTAAAAAGTGACCATCTTACAGCCCCTTACACCTCGCTACACTTCGTTACGTTCGCTACACCCCCTTCTCCAATTTTCACAAAATTTTACTCCTAGACTTGGTTACACCTCGCTACATGTTCTTAACTACGCTACAAGATTGGTGTCTCTCTGGCGAGTAAAAAGTGACCATCTTACAGCCCCTTACACCTCGCTACACTTCGTTACGCTCGCTACACCCCTTCTCCAATTTTCACAAAATTTTACTCCTAGACTTGGTTACACCTCGCTACATGTTCTTAACTACGCTACAAGATTGGTGTCTCTCTGGCGAGTAAAAAGTGACCATCTTACAGCCCCTTACACCTCGCTACACTTCGTTACGCTCGCTACACACCCCTTCTCCAATTTTCACATTTACAATTTTACTCCTAGACTTGGTTACACCTCGCTACATGTTCTTAACTACGCTACAAGATTGGTGTCTCTCTGGCGAGTAAAAAGTGACCATCTTACAGCCCCTTACACCTCGCTACACTTCGTTACGCTCGCTACACCCCCTTCTCCAATTTTCACAAATTTTACTCCTAGACTTGGTTACACCTCGCTACATGTTCTTAACTACGCTACAAGATTGGTGTCTCTCTGGCGAGTAAAAAGTGACCATCTTACAGCCCTTACACCTCGCTACACTTCGTTACGCTCGCTACACCCCCTTCTCCAATTTTCACAAAATTTTACTCCTAGACTTGGTTACACCTCGCTACATGTTCTTAACTACGCTACAAGATTGGTGTCTCTCTGGCGAGTAAAAAGTGACCATCTTACAGCCCCTTACACCTCGCTACACTTCGTTACGCTCGCTACACCCCCTTCTCCAATTTTCACAAAATTTTACTCCTAGACTTGGTTACACCTCGCTACATGTTCTTAACTACGCTACAAGATTGGTGTCTCTCTGGCGAGTAAAAAGTGACCATCTTACAGCCCCTTACACCTCGCTACACTTCGTTACGCTCGCTACACCCCACACCCCCTTCTCCAATTTTCACAAAATTTTACTCCTAGACTTGGTTACACCTCGCTACATGTTCTTAACTACGCTACAAGATTGGTGTCTCTCTGGCGAGTAAAAAGTGACCATCTTACAGCCCCTTACACCTCGCTACACTTCGTTACGCTCGCTACACCCCCTTCTCCAATTTTCACAAAATTTTACTCCTAGACTTGGTTACACTTTGCTACACGTTCTTAACTACGCTACAAAATTGGTATCTTTCTGGCGAGTAATGACGCGACTGCTCTTTTACAACTTTACTGCTGTATTCCATACTGAATATCTACATACATCACCTCAACATATCTTGAAACTTATCATGTTTAAGCTTTCATCCATCGCCAACGTACCCTAGTATAGTTTTTATATTATTCGTAGGGTTTCTGGTCCTTTAAACAAAGTTCCGGTGACCCTCTCTCTTTTACTACTCTAAACTTTCTTTCTCTTATGAAAGGAATAATTATTCACGATATGTAAATCGATGGGAAGATCGAACTGTTCCATACAAGACACCCTATGTGAAAATAGTCCCATCTTAAACAGGCTGCGCATTGATATATTTCTCTGTAATTAGACTTCTTTTCCTAGCCTTCGCTACACTCGCAACACTTAAATACGTAGCGAGGGGGTAGTCTATAAAAAGTTTGCACCTCGGATCTTGCAGTGTATAATGACACTCGGTTGCAAATCATCCTTTATATTTGTAAGTGTACATTATTTTCTTCGGCACTATGTTTAATGGAGAAAAATATAAACAGGGAATTCACACTAATCATTTTCGATCATATACCCATGCCCATATCGCCTAATCCCAGTGAAGATTACCTTAAAATATCAGCCGCGATATTTCACGGTAAACTTCAAGTTATGCACGATAAACGTCATCGGTTTGGAGTATTGCCGAACTACATTTGCAATTTGATAGGTAAACAACGTAAACAAAGAAAATAGCTGCCGCTCTCCGCCTGCGAAGCGATGAAACCGACGGTAAAAATTTGAAGGGCTTTGAGGAACACGGATAATTCGAGTTGCTAAATACGGAAATAGTATGTTCAGTCTGTATAAATGTTTTCCATGTTTTTTTTTCTGTTTAAGTTCTTGTATTTTTAGACAAGCTCCAGCAAACATTCTATCCTTCGCACGTACTTCCTACCTCCAAACAGGTAGCGAGGCGTGACAGCGATATCCCGCGCGCGCGACACCTGTTGACATGGCAACTCCTCAGTGTAAACAAACAAAATGGCGGCCCATCTCCGTGCCGTACGACGATCGAGCGCGATCGAAATCAGGAGAGATTTAAAGCAAAGGACAGTTTTTGATCGGTTACAATTGTAACAGCATATTGCACCTTAAAAAGTCCCCCCTGTACGACAATTTTTGAATCCCGGTGTCTTTCTTCTTTGGGTTCATTTAGATATGGAGGACTCGCAGCGATGTCGCGCGTGATGTTGACTTCTTGGTATAGTTTATGAATGAAAACGTCTGCACACAAATATTTCGATATTTATGCGCAAGGCGTAATAAAGTAAAGCCTCAAAATTTAAGGTTTTTCGTAAGTATTAGTGAAATTCTGGGCATGGGTATATGATAAATCGGTTATTACCCAATATCGCCTGTTCCTTGCGTCGTATCAGCGTTCGTGTCATTTGTGCTGCGTCAGACACTCGACTTCGTGTCGTGCACAAATGAAACTCATGCTGTTACGACACAAGAACACGCGATATTTGGTAATAAGCTCTAATTATACAATACAAATAAAGCTGATAAAGTGATAAAGCTGGCGTAAAACAGCCTTCAGTCTTTATTTCGTTCACTGCAAAGTTCAATCGTTTATTCAATAACAAACTACACTTATTTTTGCGAAGTGATAAAGATAATTGAAAACATGAACAATCATAGCGACTTAAACAAGGTATTTCGATAACCTGTCCAGCAACTCGCTTTGGCGACTGATTGACTTGAATTGTTTATTCTGTTGAACTTGCCCACCATCGTTTTCAGGTTGTTTTAATCTCATTATTCGGTCTCGCGGTTTCATCTTCATCACCGTTTGTTTCTTTTTTGGGGGAAGGTTTCATCATGTTTCCCAATTAATGGACTTGCTTCCTTGTCTTCACGCTTCTTTGCGTCAGACCATGGATCCTTAATAATTGATATTCAGTTTACGGCGCTCGACAAACAGCATCTGAAAGTAAAACTGGCTAAAGCATACCTGAAGAAAATAAATAAATAAATAAATTAATTAATTAATTTATTAATTAATTGATAATTAATTTTATTTATCACCGTTACAAAGAACAAACTGTCGATCCCAACATACTTCCCGCTCTTTAGCAAACCATGGAAAGGAACTACTAACTTTAGTGTTCGACATATATTTAACTTTTTTGGTTAACTTGAGACTTAAAATTAGTTTTTGAGTTGTAGATATTTCTTAAAATATTACCGAGAAAAACAGTGCTGCTGCCTTTTTATCTGTTGTCCAAACATTTTTGGTGCAGTATAATTAAATATATTACCAAAGTCTATTTCATAACAGATCATGTAACTTCTTTGGACAATTTGAAGGATAACGGTCGGACAGAGACTATTTACTGCTTAAATTATTGTGCGGCACAATACCAAGACATTTCTGACGTTCATGTATTTCAATTATTTGAACAATAAAACCGTTAACGTACGGTAGAATGATGATACTCTACGGACTAATATTGTCACTATTAGTATGTTCCTGGCACGGTGGAAATAGAGACATTGGAAGTAGAGGCAAAGAAGTCTAATATGAAATGCTCCGTCTTGTTTCCTAAATGATTCGTCTTTCAGTCTGATTCTTGACTGTAATTTAATAGGACATGATTATTTTATCCTCAATATAAGTGTTCATGTATGGTATACAGCACGCTGTACTTGATAAGGTAAGAAGGAATATATTTTGTTCAAGATGTATAAAGAAAAGCTATTCTTAAGAAAAAGTATCAGGAAAAAAATCTAATTAATAATAAAATACAGAGCATGTACAAGCTAAAATGTTTCTTAATTTCACATACCCTAAACTCTAGTGATTGTATTATTATCAAGTATTATTATTATATTATTAAATTCTTTAAGAACGCACTATACATACGTCACAGTGCGCTGTACAGAACACAAAAAAGAATATGCAAATTTACAAAATATTTGATGCAAGTGTCAGTTATAGATAAACGCACCACACGAGCAGTCCTGCGGTGAGAAAACTGTACCGCAAAGCATAAACAAATCACTGATAACACAGATTAAAAAGAAGCCTTTCAAACCGCGTTTAAAAGACTCAACATTTCTTGCAGTACGCAACATATTCCACAACGATGGCGCACACACTCAATAAATATATAATATATTATATATATATATATATATATATATATATATATATATATATATATATATATATATATATATATATAATATATATATTGATCCGACACAACTCTACTTCGATTTTTAGTATCCAAACATTGAAGATGGCATGCTTGCTATCATGTAAGAAAGTTTCGATACATAGCTTGGCTACTTTCGCATTTTATTTCATGTCAATGTAAGTAAGATAATTTTATGAAGAAATCAATCTCACCTAAAATACACGATCAAGGACTGTTCCTACGATTTGAAGGTAGGTTATAGGGCACAGCAGATCTTCATACGTTGTCAGAGATGCCGACAGATAAATGGTGTAGAGCACAAACTCAAAGAAGTTAGTAATTCCAGCAAAACTTAACAATGCTATGTTGACCTTTCGAAACTTGTTTGCTGGATTTTTTTTGCATTTTTTCTTCAGAACCGTTTATCATGTCATCGGATTCATTTAGTGCCACCATCCATACAAACCATGATGCTAAGCCGAAAGGGAGAGTAACGTAATGGAGAAAACCAAATGGGTACGCTAGATGCTGTGGACACGCTCGGTGCTCTGTTACTTTGCAAGCAAAATTAATGATGTAGTAGATAAATATTGCCACCATTGTGATGAAGTATGACGTAACCAATACAGTTTGAACATTCCAAAGATTTTTCCCAGAGCCGAGTCGCTATCACAAGGCAACAAGCACAAGCACATGGTTTGTAAGTTAGTAACATTGCTGATATGACGACGCAAACTGATATTACTGGTTCAGTTGTTTCAGCGGCTATGCGTATATCGTAAACAGTGTTAGAACAGTTAGACATCTTCTCATCGCACAGGAGGGTCTTGCAAACGAACGCTATACAAACATCGACAAGCATCAAAAGTGTTCCAAGAATCATTAAAGAAATTAGCAAACACAACCAGAAGACAAACTGTTTATCACCCATCTGTCCAGATTCCACTCCATTGTCATCTCCTACAGATTAAACATATGTTTACAGTTTAGCTATATATATATATATATATATATATATATATATATAATATATATATATCACATGTGTGATTTCACTCATTTTTAATTTAATAGAGAAAAAGTAACTTTCATATGTTGTCAGACTGCTTCTACACGTATGATTGAGTGAATGTGTTTTGTGCACTCAGTACACCTTACACATAATAAATGATTGTTCGGAAGATACGCGATGTTATATTGCTGGAGATATAGACTCTATAAATCTTTGTACGTTTGGATGGAGATGGTGAATTCAAGAACTTATTGCTGGGCTTGCGGTAGCCAGCAAACAGAACACTAGCCTAGAAAGTTTGAGCGGCTAAGCGCCAATGATTGGCGGGCTATGACGTATACTATGTCACATGTCTGGTGACGTAGAAGAAGCAGCTCGAAGACGGCATGGCATGGGGCCGGACGCGACTTGTGTACAGTCGAATTTCAAACTTTCTGTTCCGACGTTGTGAACGTCGGAACTGACTCAACCATCACACCTTCTAGTGCGGTTGAGACTCAGGAACATTTAGAGAACATTCATATGTGGTAAGAGAGACAATTTCTGACAGAACGATCCATCGAGCCCCAACCACGTGTGGGCGAGTGACGTAGCTACGAGTGAAAGGACAGACCGGAAGCTTCGGCGCGAGTGGGAACTCACCAGCCTGTAAATGGAACTTCTATGCACCTTCAACGCTACGCCGCGCTACCGGACCGGACGCCAGGAACAGTAACGATCAGGTTTAGTAGATATACACGCTTGTAGGACAACAAAGATTCTCGTCCTTCGAACTGTGTAAACTTTGCCTACAAATCCGAGCTTTCGGCGGAATCGAAATCGTGCTTTAATAATCACACACACACGAGTGTAAGTCGATTTTGTATGAGTGATTCTTTGCCGCTTGGAGGGACGTTTATAGTTTGGATCGTGGGTGAAATTGGTTCGAAAAGTGGGCGATTGTTATTTCCCTACAAGAAGGCTTAGAATAGTATGAGTGTTTGTACAAGTTGTCTGACACTGAATACTGTTGTATTAGTTTGATAGAACTACAACTGAGTTCAGGTTGACGTTTAGTGTTTACTGAATTTTACTGAACTGTTGCATTGTTCGAGTATCAGTTTAGAGTTAAAGCCTCACTGCTATAGGCTACTTTTATTTTCTGTACACTTGTAAAATTACTACAGTGTGTTCAAACTTTGAGATAACTTTTATTTGTCATAGTGACCGGAAATACTGTAGAGTTGTCACTATTAGACTGCTGAGTTTGTTTTGAGTGCACACCATATGAACAGAGAACTGGTGTATTTCTATGTGTTGTGAGTAAAGCCAGTTTAAAGGGAAACATAAGGCTTACTAGCACATAGCTATCATGTTTTCAGTGTTATTCAAGTAAATTGTGACGTCACGGAAACAATTTCTTTGATGTGTTACTGTCAATCTTTGCTATACTTGTTAGCGAGTTGTCAATCATTGTACAATACGGGGGTATCTGCGAATACCCGCTGTTGTTGTTGATTTATTCTGGGTAATAAATATTGTTGTTGGCGGAACTGTTGTGCCAACTGATATGATTGTGAGATCGCTTTGTATTGTACATTTAGAAGTAAATACCACCTATCTGAGCGAACTATCGCGACCAGGTTAAGAGGTCTCAGCGGAACGGAAGTGAGGAACATTTTAATTGTCAGTTTAGGCACGGACTTTCATGCCGTATGACAAAATACTTTCTTATAGTCACGCCTAGCACAACTTAAACAAATTTTTGTCAACTCTCAGGTGTGACATATAAATGGCGCCCAACGTGGGGCATTAACTAACAAAAAGGTTGTGCCCAGTATCCAGATCAGGTGGTAAACAGTTGATAAAAGAATTATTTAACCAGCTTTGTCTGATGTTAAGAATATTGACATTTCATAGCATTATCAAGTGTATAGTGTTACATAAGTTTCAAAGTGATTTACTGTAAGTTGCGTGCTCTGTATGTCACTGTGCGTGTGGCTTGTATTTGCAACTGTGATTTGCACAACGACTAGAATGGCATCGGATGAAACAACCCCTCGTTCGTTGGGCATGGCTGGCCGGGGAGTGAGGCGCTTGCCAGGAGTGTCGTCTGTCTCATCAGCAGATACAGCAGTCGGTAGGAGAGCTAGTGAGCCACAAGACTTTACCCAAACAAATATGGAGAGAGAGATTTCACTCAGGCTAGAGCAAGAGAAACAAAGATGGAGAGTCGAAGAGAGTGAACGCTTAAACCAGGCGAAGGAGCAATGGTTGTCGATGAAAGACAAGCAAGAGGCTTGGAAGTAGCCATGCGGGCAGAAGAAAATGAGAAAAATGTCCAATTTCAGAAAGAAGTAGAAGAGAGGTATAGAAAACAGGAAATTGAACGGCGTGATTGGGAGCATAGAGAACAGTACAGGTGTGCGAAGGAAAACTGGGATGCTGATGATGGAGTCGGTGGTGCGGTAGGAGGAGCTAGTGTGCACAGAGTACGCCTGCGCGACCAGACCGATCCAGATCGCCCAATTTCACACCTGCTACAGGAGAGACTCTGCGCCCCAGATCAACGAGGCCAAGTACAGGAGAGTACAACATACCCACCTCTTCTCCTCAAGACATGTTTGAAGACGAAATCGCTCGTCTAGACAATGCATTGGAGAAAGAAAAGATGACCATTGGCCCGTATGGTAAAAAGTGGCAAACTGCTGACGCTACCCTTACGACCTACAGAGACAGCGATGGTAATTATACAGCAGTGTACTTGGGAGACAAACACAAGTTAAGTACATTTTCTGGTGATGTAAACCGCAAGTCTGATGTTGACTTCCAGACATGGGAAGGGGAAGTCATGACGTACATACATGGAAATAAAGAGTCTGCCATGTCGATGTTACGAACTATCAGAGCGTCATTGAAAGGCGGTGCGGTCCGACTAGTTGATGGAATGGGACCTACAGTCACATTTGACCAAATGTTGAGAAAGTTACGCAAACGCTATGGTAATGTGCAATCAGCGGAAACCTTGCTGGCGAACTTTTATAGTAAGGGTCTTCAAAGAGACAATGAGTGTATAGCCGACTTCGCTAACCGCTTGGAGGAGGAATTGAATAAGGTACAGCGAAAGGGTGGTATACCCAAGTCAGCGATAGATGAACGGCTGAGAAGCACATTCTGGAGAGGTTTACGAGACGAAGGTGTCAGAGACAGTATTCGTCATCGCGTAAGCCAAGTTAATGATTTTGACGAGATGGTAGGGCTTGCACGAGAGGCTGAGGAAGAAGTCCGCGAGCGAAGACAGCCCCGTCCTTCGACATCGCGTTCGAGATCAGCTGCTACCCACCAAATGATTGCCGATGAAGAAGAGGAGATGGCAGACAACTCAAAGAGGACACTGCTTTCTGAAGAGGACATCGTAGACAGTGCAGCTAGAGAGTTTGCCCGACAACTTGAGCCATCTCTGAATTCGGTTGTGCAACGCTTGGACATGTTAGAGACGAAAGTTAGTTCTACTTCGGGGTATGGCACACAGGGTCCAAGCTCCGCTAGCAACGCCAACCAACACAGACTTAAACAACAAACAGATAGACAGTATGCGGCTAGCCCCAGGGCACCTCGACGCTGTTTCGATGTGGCATGTTGGCCACCTGGTGCGAGACTGTCCAAACCCCAAGCAACAGAACTCAACATGCTACCGCTGTGGAGAGGGAGGACACTTCTCCAGAGACTGTCCACAAAACAAAGATGACTCTAAACAAACATCGTCGGCATCTGGCAAGTCAAATAACAAGGCCCGTAAGTCTGACAGGAGTCAAACCAAAAATGTTCGGCCAGAACGTGACCCACCTGCTAGGTATCACCGCAGGCGGTTACAACGTAGAAAATGGTATCATGCATCAAACGGAGATGACAGAACGACACCGTCGGATGTAGACACAACTGACCAAACCCTGCGGATGATGCAGACAGATATACGCCGCAGAGTGGTTGGACCAGCATATGAAGAGGCGATTGTAGTGGATGGCCATGATGCCCGCCGCCTCATGGACACAGGTTCGCAAGTTACTACCTTGAGCAAGTGGTTTTATGACAAACACTTTTCGGACGCGCCCACTGGAAGCATCAGCTGATGATTTGCGTATACTTGGAGCCGGTGACCAGGCAGTTCCAGTATTAGGGATCCTGGAAGTACAGGTGAGACTGCCGTCAGCGATATATGGCGTAGAACAGACGATGGACGCCCTGGTGATAGTTGTCCCCGACACCGAGTATGGAGACCGGATACCCATAACACTTGGCACGAATGTGTTAGAACCATGTATGCGAGCTGCGGCAGTCATCAGAAAATCAAATCACAATAAAGTTGACAAGATGTCGGTCCAAGGAAGACGAGCGTATGACAGAATTCAGTCCAGGTACCGTTTTGCTGGCAAGGATGGCCATGTGGGGTCGGCACGTGCTCTTCTGAAGAGACCAGTTACGATTCGCCCGGAAAGTAGCGTAATTGTGACCGGCAAATTGTCAGGCGCAACTGCGAATGATGAGTACATAGTCAGCGTTGAACCAGCATTGTCACCCAGCTGTGCAGCAACGGCCAGTCCAGTTGTTACAGCGATGCGTTGCCAAGTGGATCAGTCTACAGTTCCTGTTAGGTTATACAACGGTAACAACCACAACATAACAATCAGACCTGGCAGTGTTATCGCGGAAATCAACGCAGTGACAACTGTAGAGAGTGTCCCTATGAGTAGACTGGATGCAACCGTAAACAGTATCCAGGCCGATACCAACAGTGACTCATGTGATGACATTAAAGGCACTACTATAAAGGGTGTTAAATTTGACCTAGACCCAACATTGTTGTCCAAGGAACGTCTTGGAGTGGTGCGTGATTTGTTTCGTCGGAATCTGGGTACATTTTCTACAGGTGATACAGACCTAGGGAAGTGTGACCTAGTGAAACATCGCATTAGACTCACGGACGACATACCTACACGAGAAAGACATCGTCGACTGCCGCCAGCAAAGTACGCGGAGCTTCGTCGATTGATACAAGACATGATGGATTGTGGCGTCATAAGGGAGTCCAACTCGCCGTACGCAGCGCCGATTGTCTTAGTTGGGAAGAGAGACGGGACAACCCGGCTATGTATTGATTATAGACGTCTGAACAGCAAGACAATCCGGGACGCCTACGCGCTTCCAAGGATCGAGGAAAGTATGGAATGCTTGAAAGGAGCCGACTGGTTTTCCACAGTTGACCTCAAGTCGTCCTACTGGCAACTATTGATGCACGAAGATGATATCGAGGAAAACAGCCTTCGTGACTCCGGTTGGGCATTACGAGTGTCTCCGTTACCCATGGGGCTGTGTAACAGCGCTAGCAGCTTTCAACGTGCAATGGAGAAGTGCCTTGGAGACTTGGTTAACCGCTCGTGTATAGTCTACCTTGATGATATTGTGATATTTGCTTCAACGTTTGAGGAACACTGCCAGCGTCTTGATGAGGTACTCAAGCGGTTGAAGAAGCATGGGTTGAAAGTGAAGGCTTCTAAGTGCCAGTTTTTCCGGCGAGAGGTCAGCTTCTTGGGACACATTGTGTCACATGAGGGGGTGAAGACCGACCCAGCGAAGACTGAAGCGATTAAGACCTGGCCTGTACCCCGCAGTGCTAAAGAAGTCAAAGTTTTCCTGGGAGTGTGTGGCTATTACCGCAGATTCGTAGAAGGTTTCTCCAAAATCGCGAAACCCCTGAATGACTTGACCACAGGACTCTACGTAAAGCACAGGACGAAGGGCGGGAAGATGGTACGACAGAAGCCACCAGAATTTGTGTGGACAGAGAAGTGTCAGGTGGCATTCGACACCTTAGTTGAGCGTCTCACAAACCCACCCGTCCTCGCATATCCTGATTACTCACTGCCTTTCGAGCTGCACACTGACGCAAGCCTACTAGGGCTTGGAGCAGCACTATACCAGGTACACGAGGGAAATGTAAAGAGAGTAGTGGCATATGCCAGTCGTGGGCTCTCGAAAAGTGAGAGGAAATACCCAGCCCACAAGCTGGAGTTTTTAGCGCTAAAGTGGGCTGTGACGGATAAGTTCTCTGACATGCTGCTAGGCCGCCATTTCCTGGTATTGACTGACAACAATCCCCTCGTGTACGTTACCACCAGTGCCAAGCTAGATGCTACTGGACATCGTTGGATGGCAAGGTTGGCAGATTATGACTTTCGGATTGAATACCGTCGTGGAGTACTCAACAGAGACGCAGACGCGCTCTCTAGGAACCACAGTCGGATACTCAACAGATGCAGAAGGACGTCCTCACTGGCTTGATTGGGTCCCTCCCAACCCTCAAGAAACACAGTAATGAGCAGCCAGATGGTCGTGGCAATTCTTGAAAGTAAACTTGTCCCCATGGTACCAGCCATGGAAATTATCGGCAAAATTCCAAGATGTAATGTCCAGACATTGGCTGACATGGTGCCAGAAGGTACTACGACATTACCCACCATTAGTCGTGCTGAGTGGAAGGATCTACAACTGGCAGATCCGACAATCGGTGCGATATACAACTATGTCCAAAGAGGTGAACCACCTGACCGTCAGCAACGCGCATCAGAGACACGCCAAGTATCTGCAGCATTGCGAGAATGGAAGAAGTATCGGTTACGTAATGGTGTGCTCTACAGGCAAAGAACAGAAAAGAGCGGTAGGACAGTGTACCAGCTATACTTGCCACCCAGCCATAGAGAGACTGCCATGGATGCATTACACGACGAGATGGGTCGTCTAGGCCAGGAGCGTAGTATAGAACTGATGAGGTCACGATTTTACTGGCCAGGTATGACAGATGACATCATCAACAGAATCCGTCGATGTGAGAGGTGCACACGCCGGAAGATTGCAGCTGGAGGTCGTGTAGTTGCTCCCTTGGTGCCGATATTGACAACATGCCCTTAGAGTTACTGTGCATAGACTTTCTCTCCCTTGAGCGATCAAAAGGAGGATACCAGGATATCTTGGTCATGACGGACCATTTTACTAAATATGCCATAGCAGTGCCGACTAGAACCAAACTGCCAAGACAACTGCGAAAGTCTTGATGGACACATTCTTGCAGGAAGTCGGCATCCCAACTAGGATCCACTCCGATCAAGGGAGGAATTTCGAGAGTCGGTTGATTGCTCACCTTTGCACATTGTTGGGCGTGAAGAAGTCGCATTCGTCCCCATACCACCCTCAAGGCGCGGGAATTGTGGAACGCTTCAATCAGACGTTACTAGGCATGTTAGGTACGTTGCAGCCAGAACAGAAACAGAATTGGGCTCAACAAGTCAAAATGCTGACTCATGCATATAACTGCACAACGCATGAGGTCACAGGTTATTCCCCCTGGTATCTGATGCATGGACAACACCCGAAATTGCCGATAGACTTATACCTTGGGTTAGAGCCTACTGATGAAGCAGAGGGGACATATGACCAGTACGTGGAGAAGCTGCGAAAGGACTTGCAAATGGCCTACAGGATAGCGGGCAGCAGAATGGCAAACAAGGCGCAGAAGAATAAGTACCTGTATGACAAGAAGGCCAAAGAAGCTGAATTGGAACCAGGTGATCGTGTGTTGGTGCGCAACGTGTCTATCCGAGGCAAACAGAAGCTTGCTGACAAGTGGGAACACAGTCCTTATCTAGTCGTGAAAAGGGTGAACCCTAACATCCCAGTCTATGTACTGAAGCCAGAGTTTGGAGGGAAGCGTAAGACAGTCCATCGTAATCTACTGATGCCCTGCTACGCACTACCAGCAATTCCTCCCGACCGCCCTATGCGCATACCAAGGAGACAACCCTCTAGACCAAATACCCGCATAGAAACTCCGCCTAGACATACAAATAGAGCAGCTGCAGAACCAAGTGACACAGAAAGTGAAAGTTCTTCCAGTGATGGAGATTGGGCTCAGAGAATAAGAGTACGACGAAGTAGTCCGACAAGACACGCAGAAGTACAGATGCCAGAAGCTGATCCACCTGAACAAGAGTCACATTCTGATGGTGATACAGAAGATGTCAGTCCACCTCACGATCAGCAACAGAACCAGTCAACACAGATGGATGGAGCATCGTCAGACAACAACCTGAACAGCAGAGTGATGCTACCTACTCCACCCGGTGATAATGTGGGAATGGCAGATACAGACGTTCAGCCAGACAGTGCAGCTGTGATGTCGTGTGGTACTGACGACGACAAGAGTGCTAAGTCTAAAGATATGTCAGACACCCATATCAGCAATCCAACTGTGAATACGACTGCCCAGAGTGATGCAGTGAGTTCCGTGCACTGCGAAGAAGATGTGGTGCATGTTACCAGTCAGGCGTCGGAACCAGTCAACATGATAAAGATGTGACTGATTCCCCTAGCGTCAAGGTTGAAACGGAAGTAGCAGATGACACAGCTACAGAACGACGGTATCCAACGAGAAATCGACAGAAACCACAGTATTATGGCTACAGTAATACGAGATATGTCGATCACAGGTTAAATGCAGAAGCACCAGCGTTCATGCCGAACAATGAATTAGTGGGATGTGAACCACTTCAGATGCCTTGCTACCCTGTGATCCAGGGGACTAGAACAAGAATAGAGTTACCTGGTCTGAGAAACAGAGAAGTGTACAGTCATCAGCTTTTTGCGAGAAAGCTGGCTGCCATGAGAAATTCTGAGAGAAAGCCAAGTTATGTTGGAGTCTGCAAGAGGGACGAGATTCGTCGCATGCCGACTTCACAGCCGAAGCCACCTATTTTTGGAAACAATTCATATCTATCAGACTGGCGATATATACCATTACCGACAGTCAGCCATGGGCGACTATAGAGTGATGTTATCAAACAGATTTTAAGTTATGCATTGACCGCTTCCACTCGCCAATTCATGTACAGGTGTGTGTGTGCGCCATGTCGCTACTATGTAAAGAGGAGCCCGTTTGTGATGGAGTATTTCAAAGGGTCCTACCACCAGGTGTGTTCGGTGGAATTCTCGCCCTGCTGCATTGTTCCCGTACACGCTATCGTTTAGCGTAATTGCAAGATTTCGAGTTGACATTTATCCTTCTCATATGGCTTAGCAAGTTGGGGGACAGTGTGACATGTGGCGGAGAGATAGTCGGCCATGGCACGAGTGTTGGTATGGGTTGGATGTGGAGGCGTGTTGAACATTGGTCAAACAAATATGCGCAGCATAAATATAAAGACGGCGGCAACCTGTCAAGTCGCTAGCCTGCGTGTTTGCCGAAGTCTATGTGTTGTTTTGTTCTTTTATGTTAACGGAAATTTCTTACAGTATTTGTTTTAGGTGTAGTCAGCACTGACCGTTTGCAGCAGAGGAGCCAGTCATTCATTACCCTATATGGCTTCAGTCTCTTTTGCTTGCAGGGTTACCAGTGTAATGTTGTAGAGTCACCCCAACAGTGCCCACCTGGATTGTCCTTGGATGACCCTTGGTCATATCTGTGAACATTCGTATTATGTAACTGTTCTACTGCATGTATTTACACCTCACCCCTGAGAGGGCTTACCTGGTATACCTTATATACTAGGGTGGTTACTTGTAGGTAGGACTTCTAGATTGTCAAGGAAGAGCAAACGCATCCTTATTAGACCGCGATGTAATAGGTCCATATTAAGATGAAGTTTAGCTATTGTAGTCAAAGCCACTGTAAGGAGTTGTGTGGTACATATTTCCAAGTAGGGGCAGTTCCAGGGAGGGTTGTTGGCATGTCTCCCCTTACACTCCCAGTCGGCCGATTATCGACCGATGGTGGAAATGGAGGATAAGGGATGACATGCTTTGGGGAGGGAGGGTATCACATGTGTGATTTCACTCATTTTATTTAATAGAGAAAAAGTAACTTTCATATGTTGTCAGACTGCTTCTACACGTATGATTGAGTGAATGTGTTTTGTGCACTCAGTACACTTACACAATAATAAAATGATTGTTCGGAAGATACGCGATGTTATATTGCTGGAGATATAGACTCTATAAATCTTCGTACGTTTGGATGGAGATGGTGAATTCAAGAACTTATTGCTGGGCTTGCGGTAGCCAGCAAACAGAACACTAGCCTAGAAAGTTTGAGCGGCTAAGCGCCAGTGATTGGCGGGCTATGACGTATACTATGTCACATGTCTGGTGACGTAGAAGAAGAAGCTGGAAGACGGCATGGCATGGGACCGGACGCGACCTGTCTGTGTACAGTCGAATTTCAAACTTTCTGTTCCGACGTTGTGAACGTCGGAACTGACTCAACCATCACACCTTCTAGTGCGGTTGAGACTTAAGAACATTTAGCGAACATTTATATGTGGTAAGAGAGACAATTTCTGACAGAACGATCCATCGAGCCCCAACCACGTGTGGGCGTGTGACGTAGCTACGAGTGAAAGGGCAGACCGGAAGCTTCGGCGCGAGTGGGAACTCACCAGCCTGTATATGGAACTTCTATGCACCTTCAACGTTACGCCGCGCCACCGGACCGGACGTCAGGAACAGTAACGATCAGGTTTAGTAGATATACACGCTTGTAGGACAACAAAGATTCTCGTCCTTTGAACTGTGTAAACTTTGCCTACAAATCCGAGCTTTCGGCAGAATCGAAATCGTGCTTTAATAATCACACACACACGAGTGTAAGTCGATTTTGTATGAGTGATTCTTTGCCGCTTGGAGGGACGTTTATAGTTTGGATCGTGGGTGAAATTGGTTCGAAAAGTGGGCGATTGTTATTTCCCTACAAGAAGGCTTAGAATAGTATGAGTGTTTGTACAAGTTGTCTGACACTGAAATACTGTTGTATTAGTTTGATAGAACTACAACTGAGTTCAGGTTGACGTTTAGTGTTTACTGAATTTTACTGAACTGTTGCATTGTTCGAGTATCAGTTTAGAGTTAAAGCCTCAATGCTATAGGCTACTTTTATTTTCTGTATACTTGTAAAATTACTACAGTGTGTTCAAACTTTGAGATAACTTTTATTTGCCATAGTGACCGGAAATACTGTAGAGTTGTCACTATTAGACTGCTGAGTTTGTTTTGAGTGCACACCATATGAACAGAGAACTGGTGTATTTCTATGTGTTGTGAGTACAGCCAGTTCAAAGACATTAAGGCTTACTAGCACATAGCTATCATGTTTTCAGTGTTATTCAAGTAAATTGTGACGTCACGGAAACAATTTCTTTGATGTGTTACTGTCAATCTTTGCTATACTTGTTAGCGAGTTGTCAATCATTGTACAATACGGGGGTATCTGCGAATACCCGCTGTTGTTGTTGATTTATCTTGGGTAATAAATATTGTTGTTGGCGGAACTGTTGTGCCAACTGATATGATTGTGAGATCGCTTTGTATTGTACATTTAGAAGTAAATACCATCTATCTGAGCGAACTATCGCGACCAGGTTAAGAGGTCTCAGTGGAACGAAAGTGAGGAACATTTTATTGTCAGTTTAGGCACAGACTTTCATGCCGTATGACAAAATACTTTCTTATAGTCACGCCTAGCACAACTTAAACAAATTTTTGTCAACTCTCAGGTGTGACATATATATATATATGGTTTTTAACATCGCGTAGAGTAGAGTGCTCGGTACCAAAGCAGAGCGAGAAAGTATTTGTACAAGTACAAGTATTTGCCTTTTTACATTCCCGCTACAAAGTTGTTCGTATAGTCAGTAAAGGTTGGCTTCACTCATAGGGTAGTTGTATCAGATTGATGAATTCAAGGTACGAACTTGCATATGTTATCTTTGGAAATGGATCCAAGCATATTCAAACGTTACTTAAAGATGTAACAAGTGGTTACACGAGAAATTTTTACTCATCTGCCATCAAGAAATAGGCTCTCTTAACAATAGAAATGAATTCGAATCCAGCTGTGGACATTGGAGGACATTTCTGTTGTGCAAACATTGAGAGAAACGGCTACTGTCATGACGTTGTAATTAAAAGTCTAATATATGCAAGCTTCCATTGAAATTCCAGCAAGTGTTAAAAGCTTTAAACAAAGGAGTGTTGTTAAGGATCCGTTTGCAAGATAAAATATGCAAACTCGTGCCTTAATTCATCAGTCTGACATATATATATATATATATATATCTTTGCATGTACGTACAAGGTGAAGAATCAAAACAGCGACGATTTTCATGATGGAAATGTTAGAAATTTTTAAATTTTCTTTAAGCTTCTGAGATATTTCGCTTCGCATCGATGCGCTCCAGCAGATTATCCCAAAAATACCTTTTCAAAAGCATCGTTCAGATGATATACGATATGGCAATTGTTGTGGCACACAAGGAACGTTTGTTCGGGAAATGCTTATTAGGACTTAACTCATTGAAAAATGTATGTTTTCTTAACTAAAACTCAAATATTTCCAAGAGTCTATAAGCCCTTTTCGATGACATCATTTTAAAGTCGCACGACGTTTATCAAATTCCTTACCGGTCTGAACAGCTGCAGGGTCCTTTTTATTGACCTTTTCCTCGCCATTATTCGGTGGCACATCTTCTTTTTGTCTGCAGGACATATTGTTTCCATATTAACATCATTTCTTCCACTAGAATCTATAGATTAGAAATGATATATATAGCTATATGTCACTTATTTTAAGGAATACTAGTATAAACGTGAAAGGTAAAGATTTCAAACGCCAAGGAAATTAAATGTTGAAATGTTATATACTTTTGAATATATTACAATTATTGAAGAGGTATTTCGTACATCCAGCGTCATTACTCACAGAAAGTAATTTCCCGAAAATGTGTTTTTTCAAAGTCATCGAACAGACGCGTAGAAGGGCTGGATTAGCTATCATATTACATATACCCGGAAAATAATTGTTTCATGAAAATTTGGTGAAATTGCAATCAAGCCTTTTTCCATATAATTCATTCAAGCCTTGTCGCTTATTCAAATTCCTCATCAAACCAATCAGGGAAGTGTCGGTTACTTTACTTTACTATATAGTTAGTTTTGAAATGTTCAAGCATTTCACTCTCAGTGATTACAATATGCATTTTGGCAAATACATTTCAGTCATTTCATGATAATTTCATAACCCTGTCATATCTCTATCATTCCTCTCGTGTCGGTATGATGCCATTCTCTTTATTTCTCCTATTTAGACATACCCGCGTCGTAAGATGCAGGAACACACATTTCCATTATTTAACATCATAATGACACCTAACCGGCCAAGATGCAAACCTGCATGAGGAACTGGCGCCCCGATATGGCGCGTTCCCATGACAAGAAGCCAATGATCGGAATTTAAATTATTTCTAATCTCCTTTCTAGAACATTCACAAAACAGGATAAATAGGAGAGCATTTAGGCAATGAGGAAGATTTCGAGAGGCAGTAGGCTGGCGTGAAGATCGAGGATCGCTCCTGTAGTTAGAGTAGATTGGTTTAGTTTTCCAGTTCGTAGCGTAGTTAGGGACATCAAGGTGGCTCACCATTATAATTAAAGTCCACGGCAACCATATATCTTCGTCTCAGTTTGAGTACGCCTTCCCCAAATAGTCCAGCTCAAGTTTTCGTGTACCTCAAGCATTGCCTAGCGAAATAATTCCCATGAAAACACTTCGAGAATAATGTCTCCCCCCCTTCCCTCTTTTATTTATTTCACAAACCTATTGATTTCAAATTAATGTAATTATCATATACACATCGAAAGCGTCTGTAACAAGATTGTAAAATCAAAGCAGTAAGGCCGGAAATACCCGGAAGGGGTAGCATTTGTAGTTTGAAGACTAAAATGGGACGTTTACGTTTTTGAATACAACGAAAGAAAGGAGGGCTCTCATCATTTTATTTGAAAATGTCCATCAAGTTAAAAACGCTGAAGGTGTTACAGTGTGCAAAACTGTTCTAGGAAGTAAAAAGGAGTCATGATTTCCACCTGATTTCTTTTAGGGGAATTTCACTATAGTAAATGAAGATTGTTTCTGTTTTATGAACTTCGTACCCTTAAAAGTCTATAAAGGCTTGTCTTTCTATAGATTGTGCCAGCAGAGTGAATATAGGAGGCCATCGCCAGTGGAATACATTGTCTGGGTAAGTCCACTGGTTTCAAGCTAAGCGTTACATGGAAGTCCGGCTTATGTGCAGTAGGTCAATATATGCTAGTAGTACTAGTATTGTTTACATCATGACACTGCTATCCAAGGAATAGATGCATAAACCTTATCTTGGAAAATTAAGAGTTTTAGAATATTAAGAAGTAATGCAGTACGAAATTTAGTGAATATGGCTGGACTCTCATGACCAAGGGACAAGGGAGAAAAAACTTTAAGTAATTACACGACAGCGCTTCTTGAGTTATCGTGTAAACAGACAGACAGGCACACACACACACACACGGACAGACATACAGACATCGCTACGATATTAGCTCACGTGTGTGAACACGTGAGCTAAAAACTGCACAAAATTACAAAAACCTTTAACTGATGACTACTGAGAGCATTATGATGATACTGTGAGTGTCATGTCAATTATCTGCTCATTTTCGTATTTAATGAACTTTTGTAATTAGTGATATAACTCCTAAATTCCCACACCAAATTTGATCATACCTGCGACAAATATTGATCTTACAGATATATAATTGTAATGAGAAGCATTGAGTAGTTTCAAGGTAATAAAAATCTCATTTGCATGTTTAACGAAGTTTTGTAATTTGTCATATAACTCCAAAATAATGCATCAAATTTGATGAAATCTGCTGCAGATATTGATCCGACAGATATCTGACTATGTTGTAAAGCATAGTAGAGTGAAGTTAATTAAGGGTCCATTTGTATGTTTAATGAACTTTGTAATTAATGATATAACTCCCACATTACAGCATTAAATTTGATGAAACGTGCTACAGATGTTGATCTGATAGATGAAGGATTCAGCAGTGGCAAGTTAGCAAACAGCTCATTTTAATATTAAACGAAGTTTTGAAATTAATGATTTAACTCCGAAGTACTGCAAGAAAGTTGATGAAACCTGCCACAGATAATGATCTGACATACATCTGATTCTACTACGAGCTACTATGCAATGAACCTGCTGTAAACCACGTGAGCACATTCAGTTCATATCTGGTCTGTTTGTGATGAAATATTCATGAATAGCATCCCATTATTCGAAGTTGCTCGTGCAAAACAGGCGTAACAGTGCACTGACTTTCTCGTACAGAAGGGTCGTAAGTGAAGTTACGTCCCTATGGCAACATGAGTTATCTGACGTTTTTTTGCTCACCATCTTCACAAAAGATGCATTTCATA
Organism: Ptychodera flava; assembly: GCF_041260155.1. Taxonomy (NCBI): domain Eukaryota; kingdom Metazoa; phylum Hemichordata; class Enteropneusta; family Ptychoderidae; genus Ptychodera; species Ptychodera flava. Next base: position 50,606 of record NW_027248309.1, read on the forward strand.
TTCGTGAAGCAAAATATATTAAAAACTCAAATCATGAGTTACCCCCTCCCGCATTGGGCCATCGAAGTGTAATGGCCTCCTTCACGTTTTATATAGTACACTGTGAAAGCCCGTTAAGGCTGCATTCACACAAAAAAAAACCGGTTAGGGGGCTGGAGGAATTCAGGGGATTCGAAAATTTTAGGGGTAGTAGAGGGGGACTTGAAAGTTCCGTTGTGCCTGTATGGGGGACTTGTAATGTTTTGTTCCCTTCTAAGTTTTACATTTTCCAATTCCAAGTTTTTATAGGTAATTCAATGAAATATGAGTACCATTTTTATGTCATCCAATTATTGTAATATTTTTAATAGTCAAACAAAATCTAGAACCAGTTTGTCACATTTCATGACTTTTATCTTGAAAAAATCAAAACATGTATGATTTGTCATAAAAAAACAAACAATCTTGAGCCTAGAGCAGGGCAGAAGCTGCAACTGTTGATGATTTTTGAAATATTTCTGTGCAATATATCAACTAAAGTTTCTTTTATTTCTATACAGCATACTCAACACACAATATTCGGTTGGTCGACAAATTCTGTATATATAAATATGTATTAGATGATAATTTAATTAGGGTCAACACTGACAGTCAGTTGTCAGTGATACAAATGCATGGTACACATACACAGGTTAGTAGAGTGTGTGCGTGCGTGTGTGTTTACATGATAACTCAAAACGGATGAACGGATGCAAGTAAGATTTTGTAGACAGGTATTGTATACTTATTGCAAGAAGTGACAAGATTTGGAAGGTGGTGCGTTGTGGCGCGGCTCCCTAGCTTACCCCAAAAAAGTGTGTCGCGCCCGATTTTAGGACCCTGACGCCGTGGCGCGGCCCTCTTGGTTACCCCAAAATTAAAAATTTGGAAGAAACTCAGTTCTCAATCACAGTTACTGATCACAGAAAACAGTGGTTCAACTCAGAGTATACACGCTCCATCAACGTGCGTGATCATTTCAGGTACGTGTAAAAGCATGATGGGAAATCTTGTAGTAATGAGAATTAAATTCAGAATCTCAACAAAGTAACCCGAATTAATTCAATTATGAAGTAAAATGTTGCCCAAAACTTTGTAACAACACCTCCGTGTTAACACAGTCCATGCAAATAAATCATACTACATGAGTGTACTGAAAATGTATATTTTCATTCAAAGTTCAGCCGTCGCCTGCACAATGGATTCTCATACTTGTGTCCCAAACTGCAGGAAAGTCTCAGTTGAGTAAAGTTCATTAGTCATGTAGAGTTAGTGTTTAGAACATCAACTGTTTTGTGTGTGGTGTGTGTGTGTGTGGTGTGTTGTGTGTGTGTGTGTGTGTGTATGTATATATATTACATATATATATATATATATATATATATATATATATATATATATATATATATATTTATATATCACATACATAGACCCAATTATCCCTATAGTATGACGTTACAATGTAGGTATACGATTTACAGGGTTTCCGTATACCCCAATATCTGACGTCATAAGTAGGGGTATACGGTCGGCACTTTTTTCTACTGAAGCCGTTTGTAAGGTTCTCGTGCAGATGAAAATTGAGTGGGTACAAGGGAATTTACTGAAAAATGCGGTAAAGCTAATATATAGCGAAAACATCAAAGATATTAATAGCGATGATTGTGACAGTTTATCTGCCTTATTTGAACTAGGGAAAAGGAAAGCGTTCACTCGTCTGCTCCCTGCGTTTGCTACTACAACAGTGCTAGCTCGTCAAAAGCCGTAAACAGCTGAGTCATCGCTGAAAATCGACAAATTTATCACCGAACAAGAATATAATATATATCAAGAATATGATGTATTAAAATCAACACATCATTCTGTCAGGCGACGGGTTAAATTCTCAGCATCAGCAAAGTGTTGTATTGCGATTGAACTTCTGCGGTACTACTGAAGCGAGAATGTTTACTGTAGCGACGTACTGTAGCGACGTTTAGTATGGCAAAGGCAGTTTTCAGTAGCTTGTGCCACTTTGTCGACTGCTCGATTGGAGCCGCGGCCACATTGACGTATTTTTATAAGACAAGTAAAAGCGAGATCGAATGAACGTTACATGGCAATTGTTAAAAGTTTCTTTTTTTGCGCTGTGTTTACTGTGATCGTTTATGATTTTAGTTTCATTCATAATTACGACAGTGATACACTTTTCCTCTCAATATCAAACAGCGTCCCGGGCGCTGAGAATACATGCGACCGTAGGATCTTCATACGGCATCGTACTCCTCCAGTCCTCGCTAGTTTCAAGCAATTTCATTTTCCTCTAGGTGCATTGTAGTTGCATAAATGACCAACAAGAACGACGTGATACAGTTCAATGGTGGTTTTATTCATATATTATGACCGAAGCAAGATTTGACACGATTTTTAGAAAGCAGTAAAAATGACAACTGCAACATTGCACAGTATGTTCGTTCGTACTGTATTGAACAACGTATAAGCGCCGCTATGAACAGCAAGACAAGGTTAAATTTCGTATCTGAAGATACTGTGTCTTCCTCCTTTCCCTTGCTTTCGATGATGACGGATAATTCTTAACTTGAAACTCCGTTTTAACAGTATGGCCAAAATTTACAGATCACAATCTAACCCCTGACTTTATAACCAGTATGTTAATAATTATATCCCCTCCCTGCGTTCTTCCAATCAGAAACTCTTTAAAGTTCCCAAAGCACGTACAATTCTTTATCAAAACACCTTGTCTGTTGCGGGTGTGGATGAATTCAACAATCTCCCCAAAGCCATCACGAACTCCGAGTCACTGACTAGTTTCAAGAAATCTTGTACTAACTGTCTGTATTCTATTTACTTGACTAATGCCTCTTCGTAGTTTTTTTTTCTGCTATTTGTACTTCTGTGATTTTTGTGTTTTCAAGTTTGTGCTGTAATTTAATTTTCTTTTATTTATCCGACCTCCATGAAAAGAGGTGTTTCACCTATGGAGTTATCGAGTTTAAATAATGATTAATATTAATAATAATAATAATAATATCAATTCACGTTTGTGCGCGAAAATCCGCACAGCAAGAGACTACTCTGACGCATAGAGAGAATGTGCGTCGCGTCCCAATGCGAACGGAATCAGCTTGAGCCGAAAAAACTTCATCTGCCACGCTGACATAATAAAGGTTCAAATTACATCGCACGGATTTTATTTGGATTAAAGAAGTGGGTCTATGCATATGATAAATATATAATTTCCCAGTGCTTCTGACTCGTGTGACATCATCGTAGACTCGTATTTCCCCAAATCCTCCTCGCCTACCTGCTCGGAGAGATACTGCCGCTCTGTACGGGAAACCCTCGTCTTCGATGACGTCACTCTCGTTAAAAATACTGGGATATATAATATATATATATATATATATATATATATATATATATATATATATATATATATATATATATATATATATATATTCAGAAGTAGTTAAACAGTTTAAATTCACTCGGATGGAAATAAGTACATCAATGGTGTAAAGTAACGTCATGCAAGTGCAAGCAATAGATCATTATGGGTTCTCTATGATTGTGTCATATGAATGATGAAGATATGACAACAGCAGGATTAGTTTATAACAATTAATATACAGCAAAGAAATAACATCATCAAAATCTCCTAGGTGTTCATCAGTTATTTACCAAGGCGACTGTTTCGGGGATTTGAAAACAATACAGTCAACTGCCTGGCTCCCCAAGCAGTACTGATCAGGTACCACCACACCTTAAGTTATTCGGAGTCTGATGTTATATATGATGTCTTTCGGTGTTGCATTGAATTTTTCAAAAAGTTGAAGATGTCCACCATTACACAAAATTAACTGTATTTCACCAACATCGGCTTTTATTAAGCTGAAAATATGTATAACATCATCAGCCTTCAAGTTTCAGTAGCCGGTCTGGCTACAGCAACGGACTGAATTCAAAGTAATGAATATACAATATTCTACACTTGAAATATAATTACTAGTATGTTATTTGTAAGTTTCATGCAACAATCTTACTCGTATAGCTAGAGCATTTCACTGGTGTACAGAAAACAGTTACTTTTGTCAAGTAAAAGCTTACACGTTAAACTAACCTAAAGAAATGTATAACATCATCAGTCTTCAAGTAGTAGTAAGTAAATCTTCCTTTCTCGGATAAAATTCAGAAGATGCTCCGAATTGGCTACAGGGAGGGGAGAGGGGGAACCCCCGCCCTCCCACTTAAGACGGTGGAGCCATAGCAACGACTCACTGTGACGCTACAGTGGAGCTTTACATTGTCACAGATGGTAGCTGACCTGGGATTAGAAAACTCACGTACGCAGTGGCTGACGTGTGAGCTATTGCAACATCCTGTGGTATTTCATAATCCTTGGGTGGTTATCGCGTGTAAGCTTTGAAACAGTATCATTTTACACTCTGCCTTATGCGATAGCCGCTTGTGCAATAGGCTTACACGATAGTGGCCTGTGATGTCACTCACGTACACAGTGACATAGGTTTGTCACTCTGCAGCTTTTGCGTAAGTAGTACATTGCTGTAATTTTAGAAATTTCCTCTGAGCTCAAAATGTGAGGGAAAACCATTATTCAAACAAATGAGACGTTTCAGATGAATGCTACTGATATCTAAAGTGTTATACTTGCATCTCTACGAACAAATGAAGTTGTATCATCCTTTTCTACTTATTCCTACCAACAAACATTCAATACTCATTTCATTGCGATCTTTATCGATACTTATGATAATATCACAAGTTGTTCTGTTATCTGTTTTCATAGCATAATATCCAACCAAATCGTCAAACTCATCTCCCGTAGCTAACTTTACACATCTAATGAGAACTGTACCATGTTGAAGTATTTTCATATATCAGTCATCTGTTGATTTACTGTCTGTAAAGTTAATTCAGCTGCCTCATCACCGACACTTTTCAAGACCCAGTTTCTTTAAAGTTGTGTCCCAAAATAATCTTACTGGAACCTCGCTAGCATTGTATAACAATAATTCTTCCAGAGTTTATCCATCTTTGCAGTGTATTATCTGATTTTGATTGTATTAAGAGGACTAATTTTAAGGTGAATCGGTATACCAAGAAGTGCAATGTATGGATTCGTAGGAGTAAGCCAACTACGAAAATCTAACAACTTGTACTTGTTAACATTGCTATCGAAATAAATAACATTTGGAGTTCCTGGCAGTTCAGCAACTCCACCACTAATTTCACTATCCAATATATCTAAGATGTTGCGCTGCACATTATATGGTCTAAATTTCTGACTAGACCAATCCCATGTCAGAGCAAAGGGAGTAGGATAATGTGCAGCCTTTGTAGTGACTATACTTTCATCTACATCTTCCAGACTAGAAAACTCTACAGAATGTTTAATTTCTTGAACAGCAGTAGCAGCTAAGACAAACTGTGTCTCTCAGTCTTCATAACGAAGGACGTAATCCTTATTATGGTTACCTGCGATCTTAGTATTATTGTTAACTTTAACATCACGAAGATTTTTGAGCTCAAGATTTAGTCACGTATTTACACCTAGACCGGAGTTACTTGGACCAGACATGATTAACCTATATACAGTGAAAAATAAATAATACCTTGTAATAATATACAACATACAACGATGATCATTGAGATTGAAAGCAAATTGGTGAACCTGTTACTGTTAATTTTGACCCTAACATTGACATAACACAGTTTACAAGGATCAGACTACTAGCGTATTCAATTTACAATTCCTGGTATAACATAACATCGACGAATAATGTATTAAAATACCAAGAGGTAGCCAACCGAAGAGAACTAAATCAATACGTCCAGGTAACTACAATATCGATACGTTAAACAAAGCAATCGGGTTGAAGCAAAAAATTAATTTTGAAAAACATCTGCCGACAGGCCACGTTCTTCTAACTTTGGCGAAAGATATTAAAGTCTATTTCAATGCCACAGGTAGCTTCGCCAACGTCGTCGGCTTTTCAGATAACCTGAGGACAACCCCGTGGTAAAAAGTACTATGAGTCCAAAGAAGAGCGGATTTCATTAACAGTCACTTAATACATAGTTCATTCAGATGCCATCGTGTGACTGGAAATTTCGTTACATTCGGTTCAGGTGCGAGTCCGTACATACATGACATAATCTCAGTCTGTATGCAAATACTTCCAGTTCGCAGCACAAAAGAAATAAGTGAAAAGGTTATCTATGGCTGTCGGGGAAACAGCTCAATCTCCATGCCATTTAGAAAGGGCACAGGGAACACGAGTTCAATGCATATTTGGATAACAGATCAGGATGTAAATACAGTCATAACTGGCCCACCAGCTTTTGTATCGAATTGCTGTAGCTAGTGCTAGCTGCCTAGCGCACCATTGCAAACCATCCTATGATTAATCCAACAACAATATAGATCATTTCATATTGTTTTTGTTCGGGACTGGGCTGATAATAATCTGAGAATTGCGCCATCATTATCGTTTACATGATAACTCAAAAACGCCTGAACAGATTTAAGTAAGATTTTGTACACAAGTACCATATGCTACTTGCAAGAACTGATTAGATTTTGGTTAGTGTGGCTTGCATATTAATAAAGTTATGCAATATCATTTTTTCCGTACAATGGTTTCCCTATGGAGACGGTAATGACAGTGTAGACATATATCAAGAAATACTGCACAAAATTTCATGAAACCTTTCACAGATGACAATCTCAGAACATTATGATGATACTGTGAGTGTCATGTCAATTATCTGCTCATTTGCATATTTAATGAACTTTTGTAATTAGTGACATGACTCTGAAATTCCTGCACCAAATTTGATGACACATGCAACAAATATTGATCTGATATAACTCCGAAATATCTGCACTAAATTGATGAAATCTGCTGCAGATACTGATTTGACAGATATCTGACTGTGGTATAAAGCATTTAGTAGTGTATAGTCAATTAAGGGTTCATTGGCATATTTAATGAACTTTGTACTTAGGTATATACATTAACTCTGAAATTACGGCACCCAAGTCGTGAAACTGCGTACAGATATTGATTTGATAAATATCTAATTGTACTGAGAAGCATTTGGCAGTGTCAAGTTAACAAATAGGTCATTTGCATATTTTATGAAGTTTTGTAATTAGTGAAATATACTGAAATCTGCTACAGATATCTGATCTGATCAGATATATATATGTGTGTAGAGCATTTAGCTGTGTGAAGTTAATTAAGGGTTCATTTGCATATTTAATGAACTTTATAATTAGTGAGATTACTACAAATTTACAGCATTAAATTTGACGAAATGTGCTACAGATGTTGATCTGATACAGATCCAAATGTACTGAGAAGCATTGGCAGTGTCAAGTTAATAAATAGCTCATTTGCATATTTATGAAGTTTTGTAATTAGTCATGTAACTCCGAAATAAATGCACCAAATTGGTGATATCTGCTTCAGATACTGATCAACTGTGTTGTAAAGCATTTAGTAATGTGAAGTTAATTAAGGGTTCATTTGCACTATTTAATTAACTTTGTAATTAGGTATATACACTCTAAAATTGGACAGCTACAGATATTATTGATAAATATCTAATTGTGCTATGAATCTTTGAGCATTTTCAAGTTAATTAAGGGTTCATTTGCATATTTAATGAACTTTGTAATTAGTGATATTACTCCAAAATTACAGCATTAAATTGAATAAACGTGCTACATATGGTGATCTGATAGATATCTAATTGTCCCATGAAGCACTGAGTAGTGTCAAGCTAATAAACATCTCAGTTGCACAGTAAATACAGTTTTGTAATTAGTGATTTAACACTGCATTACTTTGGAAAGTTGATGAAACCTGCTACATATAATGATACGATTGTTCTTTGAAGCGTGCTACTATTAATTAACCTGTTGTAAAACACGTGAGCACAGTCAGTTCACATCTGGTTTTTTGTTTCCGTCATTTTTATAATCAGATGACTAGGATGTTAGTCAATATTTTTACAATGTTCAAAATAAAGGTTTCTTGTGGTAACGTAAATTCTGAAATTTTGACGTCTGTTACATGTGTTATGTCAATGCTGTTCAGGTAAAGTAATTTGCTAATAAATATAATGAGAGATATAGTTGACTCGGTAAAGGCATCTGTAGGGTCACCCTAAATACTGTAACCTGTACAGTATGAAAAACCCATCTAAACCTGTTACACCAGCCAAATGTTGAACAATGTCTACCCTAGAGTTAGTAACGTGCAGTTCCATACAAACCTAATAGCATAGTCTGAATTTGACCTGGAACCTCTTGCCACAAAATGTTGTTTTAATAAATCAGTAGCCTAGTCTAGTTGCAAATACGACCATAGGAAAGCAGCCCATGCAACATAATTACCTTCTTCAAGCCTTTTAATTCACATCGCAGGCATTGCTTGTATTTATAACTTGACCATGCCAAGACCTCAACGGTTAGAACACAACACCGACAAAGCGTGGATGTAGAAATTGACTGTAAAATTAGCCTATGCTATTGTTATTTGCTTTGGAATGTAATTTAATGACCACACATGAAATAAACACGTAATTACGAAAGACTTATTATGATATATCTGTAGTCCTTAAGATCACTTCAAGTCTTACTGAAGATGTGACACGCAAACAGACACAGCACTAACCGGGACTAACACCTGCAACACACTGTATCTTAATTGGGTGATAGGGGCTGTCATGACTACTCCTTGAAAAGGGACAAGTCAATACGAAAGTGGCTGATTTCTGTCACCTCTGCGCAATGCTTAGCTGATTACAAGTGTCCCCGAGATGAGACGAAACTTGTGAAACACTCCTGCAACATTTACGTCATGTCGAGATATCTTTTACTATCACCAGTGTTTTTTGTAACTCATCGCTACAAGGAAAGACATGTTTCACAGCTCGACTGCCGTTTGCATACACCTTTAGCTATTGCGTTTATCACTACACAACATTTTTTACTGTTACGGGAATTTATGATAAATTACTTCTACATCTAATTCCACCTCAAATATGAGGTGTATTAAGGTTCCAAGATAAGAAATTAGCCTTTTTAAGCCATCAATTTTCTAGTGGTTAATAAGCTCAAAACCCCAAAATTATATATTTTCGGAAAGCCTAGATATAGGGAAACATTTTGGTTACCATAGTGTCACCACTGTTTACATAACTATCATGTGACAGGTAATTTGCATAACCTTTCAAAAAGCGATTTTCCCTATGTTTTGTTTCAATTCTTTTAGATATGTGGCTGGAATTTGTGTGATTGCAAGCTGTCCTTAGGATCTTCAAAAGTGTGTCTCAGAATTTTTTAAAACCTTCTTCAACAGTTTTATGCCAGAAAAACTTCCAGAGCGGTGAATTTAACCTTAGCTAATTTCTTTTAAAATGTGCTAAAAAAAAACTAGGCAAGATGTAAAATATCTGAGACACAAGTTTGAAGAGCGTTTTGACAGCTTGCGTTCCAGCAAATTTGAGTAAGATATTTTGAAGTATTGAGACAAAACATAAGGAAACCCGATTTTGAAAGGTTTTGCAAATTACCTGTCACGTGATAGTTATGTAAACAATAGTGACCCTGTGATTACCAAAATCCTCCCTGTATCTAGCTAGGCTTTCAGAAAATGTATAATGTACGGGGTTCTGAGCTTATTAACCACCAGAGAATTGTTATATTAAAGAGGTCAATTTCTTGTCTTGAAACCTTAAGCCGTATATATTGATAAGGCCAGATATGATAAAACCATCAGGGGGTTATGCTTCCGCATTTTAGTAGGCGCTTTTCGGGAACGTCGATAGTTCAACACGCATAAATCAAACAAAATCATCTTTGACCTCAAACGCTTTCCATTAAAGTAAATATGCCAGTGTGAAAACCCGAACACAAAATTATAATTTTAACTTCTACTGAACACGATAAATGCTGTTATTGGTTGTGTGATGCTTACACGCTGATTGGTTTTTAAAAAAACAAAATGTGAACTATAACTGACTGTCACTAATATACAGCATTCCAGAGCGTACATAGCCATGCAGTTAATGCAAATTCCAGCTCGATATCCACAAAGAGCCTCACCTACCAAGCGCAGTGATTTTCGTATAGTACACAGTGTTAAATCATCAAGGGTTAGTGCTCAGACATGCCAAGTTTAACAAGATCGGTCACATAAACGGACAGATAGTCTATTATATTTCGACTTGTTATGCAAAACTATCCGTTATGACCATGCGCTGCATGTTGCCATTCTGTTACAATTTTTAATTGGCAAAGAGATCAATACGTGCCGTAACATTTTGTGTGAAAGCTATCTTTGTTATTATACTTTTACAAACGATTACATGCTAGTTTTCTCGTCAATATAGCTGCCAAGCAGATATCTGTCATATGTTTCATCATTCGACTCGCACTCATAATGCGTCGAATAAACTTACTTCAAACTTGGTTCAAAATCAATGAACAATGAATTGCATGACAATTGAAATACTATTTTGCATTAGAACAGACGTTTTTTGTAATTAGGCATTGCACTTGAGTAATATTTTACCCATTGAATTACTGAGACAAATACATGCACCTTTGCACTTGGTATTGTTGCCTTGGTTTCAAATACGACATGCACGAAGATAATAGAGTGAACACACCAACTAACAATTACATTAAATGGTAATACGCAAATGTATGGACGGAAAGCTTTTTTGACCGCACAGTTCATACCAGGAGGTTCTACGGCGTTACCTGTCAGTGACCTTTGATCCAGTATAACTGACACAACTGCGAGCTTTATGGGTGTGTGAATTTATAGCTTTACAAATTTCCAGTATGGCAGACCTTCGACCTGGCTTCGAAAACATGCATTGTTTTCAGACGTCTGAATAGCCGCCATTATTAATAACTTCCCACGTGTGAAATTCTTCGGTATCATGTTCCCTATTTCAAGTAATAAACTTAACCTTTCCCCTTTTCGACAATGAGTGATATTTTTTTAAATGATATGGTGGTTATACAATACAGCTTGTCTGATTATACAAATCGTGACTGCGAGGACAATCATAGTACGCGATATCACTCTTCAAATTACTTGACATCAAGGTCTTTATATATGGAGACTCGAGCGTACCGGTGTAAAGAAAATACTACTTTAAGTTATAGAAACACTGTGTCACCTTGCATTATTCCCTTAGATATCATTCGACATCGCGCTTAAAAAGCATTAACCCGCAATAAGTTCTTGTTTTGAGTATCATTGTGTAAACCAAACACCAAACAACTTTTCGCCAGAATTATAGATTGAGTCTTATCAAGGCGTGTAACTGTGCTCCATTATGTTAGTGTCATACACTTCCTTTTAAAACTTGGCACAAGGATAATGATAGTACCAGTACATGCACGTCAGTTCGTTTTTCCCGATGTTATTCGCGGTTTTGCTCTTTTGCTCGACGCTTTGTTTCTAAATTTGTTTGGTGTTTTCTTTTGGTCGGATTCCACCTGTGGCTCTACATACATGCACTGATGAAAGTTATAATTAGACACAATTTAGAAATTCTTTCGCGAAAATCATCGAAACATGCAATAAGCTACAACTCCCGTGGATATGTGCATGTTTGTTTTCCTTCACGATCAAAAATGTGCAGTGTTTTTAAGGATTTGCTTCATATCAGATTTTATTTCAACAATCTAAATTGTTTGTTACTGTTCTATTACATTGTAGTGGTATGGTTAATGGTTAAATGAATGTTAAAAAAGGAGACAATAGCAAGCAATTAAAACGTCTCTCCCCGAAAATGTCACCAAGCTACCCTTAAACGGAATGGTTTCACCCAGTACAGTAACTCAAGATAGAGCTACAGGGTAAAATTACTGAGTCATTAGCTTGGCAAGCGGAAGTTTCTCATTCTTGTAGACACGAAGAAGTTAGTAATTATCAAATTGTAGGTAGCATTTGGAATGGTTATGAGAAATGTTGCATAATTAGGTATCAGTCTAGAGCTATGCTATGCTCTTTACTTTCTAGTGTTCAGTTTCTATTGCTATATTTTGTAGCCTGCATGTCACCTTGTGCTCTCTCCGCTGTAACTTTCCCAATCTCGCTGCTTCAGCGCACTAATGGATAATGCAGAGCAACAACTTCTAGATCGTGGTTTGGAGCCAGGTCCAGGGATTAAAAGAGGCCCATCTACCCGAAGTAAGGTGCCAAAGCACTGACTGCTACCAGAACCGGGGATGTTTGAGTAACACCACAGAAGAAAGTCAAGATGGCGACGGCCCGCCCTAAACAAGGCGGGAGAAGTAGTAAAACTGACTCAGATAGCTACGGCCTTTTTGAAGTAGAGCAGCTCTACCTAGAAAAGGAAGAGTTACAGCTTGAAATAGAAATATTACAGCAGAGGCAGGAAGTTGACGCTCTCCGTCAACAATTGCAAGATATGCGGATTCAGAAGTCTAGCCCACCTCAGATTCATCATACTGCTTGTGCACTGGCACTGCCGATGTGCTGAAGGCGCCAAACCCGTCTTCGGCGTCCTCCGCAGGGTCCGATCCGAACAACCTGTCACTACCAGATCTCAGAAAAATGGCGAAGGAAGAATCGCACCTACAGTGGTCCGTAGCATCTGGTACGCCCTGGTTCCATAGTAATAGTGGTCTTTGTAACAATGCTAGTGGGGTTGCGATCGGCCAACTGTGAATTCATTTCCGTTTGTAGCCGGAGCCAGTGCAGAGCAAATATCACAAGGCCAGGTAATGTACAAACGAAGTCCCTACGGTTCAATACAAGAACCGACCGAGCGCATCACCATGTTTTATGGCCATACATGTTTGTCAGAGCGAGAACATTTACTAATGCTACAACAAAGTTTGATGATTTGTCTACAGAGTTCATGGAGGATAATTTGGCTATACTCCAGCTACCAGCTTTATATGATCTTGAGAAACAACGTTCTACAACATTTGCAGTCCTCATGAAGGAGCTAACCTGTTTCCCTGAGATGCCATTTGAAGTTTGAAGGAGCACTGTCGACAGATATGGAATCAGGTTTGAAGACAGAGACTGTTGACAATGTTGACCTCAGATAGCAGTATTTGCTCCCCCGCAATGGTGAAATATATAGTGACAAAAGCTATGAGTAACAAAACCAAGAAAAAAAGAGTCCAATGTTTGCCACAAATATCAAAACAACAAGTGTAAGAGAGTAGAGGATGAGTGCTCCTATAAGCACTTTTATAAAGCTTGCCTTAATTGCTCAACAGGCTAGCCAGCCACTGCTGATTAGCTTGAAGTAGATGCTGTCGTACATGACCATGTTGATGGCGACTATGAGTTGCGCAAAGCTTTCTGTGAATTCCACCTTTCATGGGGTTTCCACCGTTATATGAATATGAGGAAACCATCGGAGTACGTGCAGTTAGGAGTAGTAAAAATGACTGAAATCGCAAACTAATCAATATCCATCCAGATAACCAGAATAAGAAGAAAGCTCTTGCTTACCCCAGTGGTATAGAGAGATGTGAAAATGGTCAAAACTATTACTAAGGTGCAAGTTTACCGAGTGTAATGAAGAGACGGAAAGCGAGTGATCGAATACAGTACGTGATTTGACTCAAATAGTATGAAATTAGTAATCGTGCTCCGTATTTGGTCTTATACACTTTAAAAGCTGTTTACTTTGTTTTTTGTGAGGTACTGCTACAAATCAATGATAAATTATGCACATTTAATTTGTCTTCATTGTCTTCAATAAAAACAAGCGGTATGTTAAAAGCTACATCAAGGACTAAATAGTGGTGTCAGCAATCAAAGTTTGTTAAGTACTTGTTATTTACAAATATTTCTGTGCATCAGCACCTTTTTAGATCAAGGGGAATCATTGACATTGTGAATGTGAAAGTGCTCTTGAGGTCACTGTTCGGATTGATGCTGACCTCAAACTCGATGGAGACACTGGGTCTTAAGGTGCTAAAAACCTGCGATAGTCCCTTTTCATGATGATATAATTCGCACATCTGAACTTGTGTTGGGGTGTAAGAGTAATTTCTTGTGGTTTATGTTCAGACACAGACAGACGGACAGACATGCAGACAGGCAGACAGACGGACAGACACAGACAGACAGGCAGACAGACAGACCGAAGACAGACCGGTGCAACGTGCACGAACACATGGCTAAAAGTTGCATGTACTAACATCAGTGCTATATTACTGTTCAAAGTCCTTTCGGCTTTTAATACATATTGCGTTCACGGTGAAAATTAACAATTCAGACTTGGACAAGCTGACGACTAGATGGCCACTTGATTGACTATCAGTGTAACAAATACTCCCAGAAAACAGGAAGCGACATGTATCTGGGTTAAATTGCCTAAAGGTAACGAAACTTGCTATGTACATCGAAAATACTGCAATATAACATTCATGAGTCGTTTTTATCATTTTAAATAAACGTATTACTAATTTGAATATTTAACGAACCTCTCTAATCAAGGATATATATCTGGATTGGCTTGATCAAAGTTAACAAAAATTGCTGTATATGTTGAGACACTATGATTACATATTGATTAAAGTCGCTTATCATTTTGACATCCGGAATTTACTAATTTGTATATTTAAAGAACTTTCCCGGTTAGGATATAAGATAGAAAGGGATTTAACCTAAGTTTATGAAAAGTACTATTGATAATGCATTTCGGTCCGCAATTTACCGATTCCGGAGATAGTCAATACGGCGACATTTTTAATTTTTGTGTTTCTTATCTCCCGACCGACCGTAAATTTCAGCTCCGACATGAAAATAAAAAAAACCTTTTTTATTTGCGCCGCCTCTGAGGCGATCATCCTAGCATGTATTTTTCATCTAGGCTGCGCGATTGCGCGATTCCCCCTCTTTGGTGTGCTGGGCGCCGCCAATTGTACATAGGAGGGGCGACCCATCGCGCACTGCACTGAGCTGGCTGGAATGGCATATCAAATATCATAGGTGTCACACTTCGATGCATTTGACCCGTTATCGGCACCTGTTAATAGTGTGGCAACAGGCATTGTATAGTGTAGCAAGAACATATACATGAAAGGAACTAATTTTAGTTCAATTTTGATACTTTTTGAACTGCTTCAATAAAATGCTGTTGAAACAATACCACGCGTTAATTTCGGTACGTTGATTTTGCATATGAAAGCCTGTCAGCCAGTTGAGAGTTACGTTCACAAAAGTTCATTGCCCTAGCTCGATTAGGTTTCTGTGTCACATTTATCTCTATACGATTGAGAAAAGGAGACAACTGAAGTTTTTGTGCATGGTATGAATGTCCACAACACTATGAAAATAATTCTGGTAGCAAAAATTGACACGAAAAATTGGACTTTACTGTTACAGAAACGTACGTGTTCAGTTCAGTCCCGGAGTTCAGTGAATGGCATTGGCACTGTGACGGGACTGCATGCAATGAAAGTCACAAGAAGGCTGTGATGTCAATAGGTCCAATTTGAATTAAATGAACAAATATTGACTTGTTTTCAGGCAAATAAACCCTAAAGTTAACTGTCGGTGACAACCAGCCTTTCTGTTTTTTATTTTCCCATTCTAAAATGACTGACAAAAAGCAATTGGAGCAAATCTGACATCGAGAAACTCCGCATTCAAAACATGGCTGAGACCAGTCCAACCTCCTAAGTTGTTCGTTTTAACTCTACTGAGTCTGCGCACAAGACTACAAGACCAGCTAGGTCACTAGAAAAAGACAGCTAACTGGTTTGTATAGGGCAATGTTGATCCAAACTTTACAGTGGTTAGGGATGATATAAGCAGTGGTAAGCACAGTAAAACATGACAAACAAGAAAATTATTTTTTTCAGAAGCTACAAAACATTCCTTTATAACTACTAAAGATTTTTTCTTGCTTTGTGTAAGTGCACACAGTTCAGTTAAAAATGAAAAAAATCCCTTGCAGGTACAGTGGAAATGGCTAGCTGTTGTTATTATGCTTGAATGTACTTCAAGCCTTAAGAAAGCAAACATACAGAATATGTACAAACAAACATACAGAATACTGTAGCATACAAAATATGCTACAATTTTTTCAGGAATATTAATGCTTATGAATATTAATGAGCCATCCGCCACTCTTGGAAGCCCTATAAATTCACAACAGTGATACTCAAATTTGTTGACTTTTGAAAAAATCTTATAGAGGATGGTGTTTGCAGCAAGCAGCTTGGATTGTGTAAGCAAGTGATTTATGGCTTGTAGTATGTGTATCACAAGTGACATCATTGCAACATTAAAACTTACGTGTAAAGTATATGTTTCAGTTAAATCCCCCCCCAAATTTTAAAATCCCCCTCAAATTCCTGTACAGGGTACCTTTCCTGATGTAGCATCCTAGATGAAACACTGCAATGTACTTAAAAATTGTAGAGACTAAAATGAGAGAACACTGAACTGAAAGGCAAGAAATTGCAGCGACTGAATGGACAGAACATTGAACTGAAACAAATACACATTTTTGTACTTAAAATTTTACAGACTGAAGGACAAAACATTGAACTGAAACAAATAGGTTTTTTTTTGTCTTGATTTTTTTATTTTCGCCCGCCCACCCTGCTTGAGTATTCCTCTGGAGATGAGAAACAAAAAAATAAGGGTCACCCTTACCATGTTTGTCATTGAAAGCAAAATGCGGAGCCGACTGTTAATGATGACACAAAGATATTGTAATAGTAAAAGACATTTTGCATTTTCGTCAGTTGATTGATAATTTGCATTTTAATGAGCATGCCTTATTTGGTACATAAACTTGAACTTAATTTGTTTATTTAATGATCTTTTTCAAAATTAGTGATAGCTGGAAGTACACGGCCAAAATGACATTAAACTGGTCCAATAATCATTTCCATTCAAGGTAATACATTGCCAGGTCCATGGCACATTTGAGATTTACAAATTTAAGTAGGACTATCCTGAACCACTGATAGTTAGTGGTGGTGCCAGGTGTCCGGAGCGGGTAAGCGTACCCTGCTAGCATGCTACACCCGTCAGGATTGGTCCCAAAATTGTCTGAATATTGTATGAAGTGATACAGTATATGAATCACTTTAATAAGTTAAAGTCGGGAATGCTGTCGCTAATCATTTGAGTGACCGAGGTGTCATATTTAGCCACAATGTCATCATATCGACCGTAGAACTTTTTGAAAGTCACGAGTCTTTTGGATGTGTATCCCTGCTCACTAGTTTTGATACCAATAAGCTGTGTCTCATTTGAACATCAGCGTATGAATCACAAGCCCTACAATACCTGAGAAGTTGAGACACATACACATCATAAGCAGGTGCAGATGGAATATTACTTGACAAGTGGGGATAATTTATGATTTCAAATTGAAATCATCCCTTTTGTCATACAGCTTAGTGTGTAGCCCATTAGTTGATGAAAGTGCTATGAAAATTGATGATCAACTTGTATTATAATAGTGAAAAATATTTTGCATATTAGGGTCGGCTAATTTATGATTTGCATATTTAATGAGCTTTCAAAGCGTGGCATAAAAATTAAAGCTTGAAGGACTTGACCAAAGCACTTACGCTTTTTGTATCAACTTGTAATACATTGACAAAGAAAATGCTATAGATATACGACAATTTTGGTTTTGTTTACAAAACGGACAATCGATTATTAGTACATTGACAACTAATAACCATGCTTTGGCCTTTGGCGAGATCATTTTATTGGTAGGCACTTGAAGACAGGGAGATTTTGTCAACTATCCAAGTAATCCACTTTTGTTGATCCTCACTTAGGTGATGACAAGTATAAACGTTTATAGCTTACTATGGACAGTAACAATTCTTTACAGCTAGTATTTCTTGGAGTTTACGTGTTTTTTTTTCTTGATTAATCTGCGACACTTTGGCCCAATGTACGCTCCCGCTAGTCTGCTGTAATACGCTACTTCTGGGCCGTCACTAAGTTATTATACATATATATTCGATTGATAACATCTGAGTTGTTAATTTGTTTGGAAAAGGAAACAGAGATTGAATGGGTAAAGCAATGGTATCATAACTCCTATGAATATATAGTTACATTGAGCTATATTCTCTCAGTATATATGTGTGGATGGTAGTCAGCACTAGGGTTTTCGTTCATGTACACGTTTTCAAACACAACACAAGCAGTGAGAAGCTTACCTGCTGTTGAATCCTGCAATGGCATGTTCAATGTCCACTAAGATTTTCCCGTTCTTGTCAGCTCAAACAAACTTGCATGACTAAGCGGGGAAGTTGATGCTAGAATTATTTGTATGTTAATGCGCCAACAGATATCAGTTCATTGTTCTGGCAATGTGTGATTAATGTATATGTTACTCATTAACCAATCAGTTTCATATACCGACAGAAATATGTTAGTTTCCATCAACTTTTTGAGGTGGCCATTTCATCCCACATACTATGTCGATGGCCAATTCTCATATGTATGGTAACAAATATACAAAGGATGTTAATTAGCGCGTTGGTAAGTCACTACCGTGCATATTTGGAATTCGCAGTAAGGGTTGTAAGTAATGCGTTACATGTGAGTCGTAAAAATCAGTTGACAAGTCTAATCTTATGCATGCCGTTGTCAAGCCGCTTCTCAAGAAACCATCCTTGAATCATGACATTCTCAAAAATTTTCGTCCTGTGTCAAATTTGTCATTTTATCAAAGGTACTGGAACGCATTGTAGCTAGTAGGTTGACAAATCATATTGTAAGCCACTCATTGGATGATCCATTACAATCTGCTTATAAACCTGGGCATAGTACAGAGACTGCTCTCTTAAAGGTTACGAATGACATTTTATTATCACTGGACGCAAAACGTGATGTTTTCTTAGTTTTACTTGATCTTTCTGCTGCGTTTGATACCGTGAATCACGGTATTCTATTAAATCGTCTGAGGGACCGTCTTGGTATTTCAGGTAATGTCCTCAGCTGGTTTCAATCTTATCTTTCCAATCGCACTCAATGTGTTGTTGTTAATTCTACCAAATCATTGTACTATCCACTTGAAACTGGGGTACCCCAAGGATCAGTTCTTGGCCCCATACTTTTTAATGTATACACATCTCCTTTAGGAGAATTGGTTTCTAGTCATGGATGTCTATATAGTTTTTATGCTGATGATTCCTCCCTTTACATGTCTTTCAACATTGACACTGCTGCGAGGGTAGCTAGTAATCTTGAATTATGTATCTCAGAGGTTAGGTCCTGGATGTCAGAAAATTTTCTCTGCTTAAATGATGAGAAAACTGAATTTGTAACCTTCTCTGCCATTACCGGTAATCAGCCTGAGAACGGGATCAGAGAAATTAGGGTTGGTGATACTTTGATTCCTGTTCACTTTCAGGCCAAGAGCCTGGGAGCCACTCTCGACTCTAGCCTCACAATGAAGCCCCATGTTGGTCAGATCTGCCGTTCAGCCATTTTCCATTTACGTCGCATTGCACTTATTCGGAAGTATCTTTCTAAATCTGCCACAGAGCAATTAATCCACGCATTTGTTACATCTCGTATTGATTCATGTAACTCTCTTTTATTAGGACTTCCCAAGTACTTAATTAATCGTATTCAACGTATTCAGAATATTGCTGCCAGAATTGTCACTCGTTCCAAACCCACTTCACATATCACTCCTGTACTTAAGCAATTACATTGGTTACCTGTTTCTCAACGCATAATTTTCAAGATTTTAATAGTCACTTACAAATGTATCCATTCCATTGCTCCAAACTACTTATGTGACATGATTTCTTTATATGTTCCGAATCGTAATTTGAGATCTGCTGATCAGTTTAAACTCTGCCAAAATAGGTCACGTACTAAGAAATATGGGGATCGTGCTTTCAGTGTTGCGGCACCCGTTCTTTGGAACAATCTTCCACTCGAGATCCGATGCTCCCCTACTCTCTCTTCTTTTAAATCAAACCTTAAGACGCACCTTTTTAAATTAGCCTTTAGTTAATTTTTATGTCATTTTTTTTGTGATTTAATGTTACCACGCTAGTTGTTGTGCAATGTGTTGTTTTTGTTGAATTTTATTTTTTTATTACTTGTATATTTTTTCTTTTAGCAGTGAACTTTTCTCATTTTACTTGCACATTTTACATTTTTAAAATAGTAGTGTAATTTTATAGCGTCTTTGATCACTTTTTATCACAGTGGATATCGACGCTTGATAAATAAATAATTATTATTATCATTTTATTATTAATCTGTCACTTACAAAAGGTGTTTTTACTGCTAAAATACTTCAGATGTACAATGAAGACTTAACAGATTCGTGAAAATTAAGAAAAAAAATGTTATAAATAACTCACAACTCTTAACCAATACTAAGGTGCTGTACGAAGTTGACCGCACTTGGAGAATGTGTTCGGCTGCCAATATTCGTAATAACCTTCAAACGTTGCGTCAACTCTTGGTTGAAGCTTTTAGAAATGCCAAGGGACCGTCTACCGAAACTAGCTTATCTCATGCTGATTAAGCTTGATGACTTAGATAGACATAACTGAACAACGTCTTCGAAAAAAATATTCTCGTACGGATTTTGATATATGAGTATCATATGTATGTAAGCAACAATGCAACAAAATATCACCCTAAAACCCAAACTGCGCACTTATTCATGTTTCAAGAGTTTATTTGAACCAGAGAGACACTCCTCTTTAAACTGTGAAAGAAAATATATTCACGCTCTTGCTCGGTTCCGATGCTGTACGACGCCATTAGCAATAGAAGAAGACAAACGTTATAATGTTGATTTACTAAATGCATTTTCTGTAATTAGGGAGAAATAGAAGATGAATGTCACTTTCTTTTATTCTGTCCTTTTATAACCTTTGTAAATCTTGTCTACCATGCATTTATCAAACAAAACAAATTATTTGTTGCCCGACATGTCTGTAGAACCATTTATGACTTTGAGTGTTTTCTACTTAGAATTATCTCGTATATGGGGGCCGGAGGCCTTGTAATGCAATAAATAACCAGTCATAGGCTTATATATATATATATATATATATATATATATATATATATATATATATATTTATTTATTTATTTATTTGTAAGAAGTTGATTTGTGAGGAGCATATGTATAAATCAAAGTGCTGGGTCAAGGAGACCGGGGAATGTTATTAGAAATAGTATTATCCAAAACCTCTGAACACATCTAACCATTCCCCCAGCTGTAAAGGAAAGAAAATCTGTCCGCATGGTTCTAGAAAGTACAACCGTTTGGAATGCATGTTGCATAACGTACACATTTGGCGCGATTGAAACAATTCTCACTAGTCTCACTCATGGTGAAAAGGCCGCGATGTCGCCGTGATCGTTCTTTCTAATTCGCATGTTACAAAGAAACAGCTCGGTTAAATTCAATCATTACAAATTACAAGCCTCGTAACTAACATCTCAGAAATTGTTTTCATTCATAACTTGAAATTTACATGCTTAAGACCTTTAGAGATTGGACACAACACCGACAAAGGATGGATGCGGGCGTTTTATTAGTAACAATAAAATTAGCCTATTCTTGCGTTAGTTGTTTAGGAAAGGGAAAGTAGACGTATGCTTGTCAAATATGAAAGACCAACTAGATCACTTCAATTCTAAGACTTGATTTGAAATGCAAACCGACACTACACTAGCCAGGACTATCATCAACAGACTATATCTTGGGTGATAGCATCTGTTACAGCGTCTCCTTCAGAAGGGACGAGTCAATACAAAGTTGGTTGATTTCCGTTACCTCTACGGAAAGCTGATCGCAAGTGTCATGGAAAGAACCCTCAAATATTTCAACAATGACATGATATCTTTACTTTCTTCACTGTGTTTGTGTAACTTACCGCTTCTCAGGAAGTCACATTCCACAGCTTGTTTGCCCGTTTGTATACACGTTTCGCATTTATCCATACATTTCTTTTGCCACTGGAACGGGAACTGTACTACTAAGTCAACGATATCAGTGTAATTTACAATGATAAAGTCGATCTACATCTAATTCAACAATAATTATGAGACGCTTAAAATCCCTATTTATCCCTTGCAAATGTCCTGAATTTTGTCCCGGCAGCTCCTCCTTGCACGTGATGAGTCGCCTGGGCAAAATGCTATCTATCAAATAACACTCCCTACTCATGTCTTTTGGAAGAAAAACGGGCCGCCCAATGGGTGACCTTTTAATTATAAACCGTAACTACCAAGTTATTCATCAAATTGTTGATCCATAATACGCAGCACAAAATGTGTGCCTTACAATACTCAGTCTGCTAATAACTGTAAATTACAATAATTGTGCCACCTATTGGTGGTCTTTTAACAATACAACAAATTAACTCGAAAAATCTTTGTAACCTTTTATAAAGATTCTCCCCATCTTGTGGGGTCCCAAATACAGA
This sequence comes from Ptychodera flava, assembly GCF_041260155.1. Classification (NCBI taxonomy): domain Eukaryota; kingdom Metazoa; phylum Hemichordata; class Enteropneusta; family Ptychoderidae; genus Ptychodera; species Ptychodera flava. Next base: position 73,122 of record NW_027248309.1, read on the forward strand.
GAATCACGCCATACAATAGTGAAGAGAATGAACAAAACAAAGTTTGGAATTTGGCTCAGGCCATCTGAGGTGGTGTGGGAGGAGGCGGGTGATGTTAAAACTGACCAAGGGTAGAGCGAAAAATGGCGATGTTTTCTGGCGGGCGTCCTCGTGCAAAAGAGGACAGGACTGGGAGAACTGTGACCTCTGCCACAGATGGCGCTGTAGGGTGACATTTGCATAGATAAAATTCCTTACAGTGTAACTTCTTTTATCCCTTGCAAATGTCCTGAATTTTGTCCCGGCAGCTCCTCCTTGCACGTGATGAGTCGCCTGGGCAAAATGCTATCTATCAAATAACACTCCCTACTCATGTCTTTTGGAAGAAAAACGGGCCGCCCAATGGGTGACCTTTTAATTATAAACCGTAACTACCAAGTTATTCATCAAATTGTTGATCCATAATACGCAGCACAAAATGTGTGCCTTACAATACTCAGTCTGCTAATAACTGTAAATTACAATAATTGTGCCACCTATTGGTGGTCTTTTAACAATACAACAAATCAATGAACTCCAGAAAAATCTTTGTAACATTTTATGAAGATTCTCCCCATCTTGTGGGGTCCCAAATCCGCCACGAGACACATCTTGTGTCGGCCCCACAAGATAAAATCCCCATGCCTGACACATGTGAAAAAATTTGTTACTAATAAAAATACTAGGTAACATACACAATAACACAGCAGAACCCTGATGCTTGAAAGGTGCTGCAGCCCCTGCGAACAGCCACCCTACAAACTCAAGGTCTATGTTTGATAGCTAGCTGATTGATTTTGAGCATTTGCCCAAAGGCCTGGTGCCCGCGTGTAGGACTTAAAGGCATTTGACTTCCAGCGACCCAGACACCTGATTTGATTGTCTGAGAGGCCTGCCATGGATGCAGTGGTAGCTGCACCAATACGAAAACTGTGCGTTTTATAAAACTTTGGATCTAAGCCACATAAATGAAGGCAACCATTGAGCTTTTCTGTGAACAACTGAACAGGTATGGGGCTCAAAGTTTGCTGACAAAACAGCGGGCCTGGCCCTTGGCCTCGTCTACAAATGTAATTGTACAGTGTTGTCACTGGACAGTAATCTGATGGTTGCATGACTGGGATAACAATCTTGTGGCCGGGACCACCTCGTGAGTGCTTGTATGATGTAAATGCCACCTCCATGCTAGAAATTATGCCCTTTGTGGCCGTAAAGAGACTGCTTCTAGTGGAAGTATGTGATGGCTGCAGTCTTCTGTTGTGAAGGTTATTTCGCTAATACGAGTGCACGCATAAAACGCAAACAAAAACATGGCTCTGAAAAGTAAAACACTGTAATTACTGCCTAATAGCTTGTCAAGTGCACCCACAAGCTTATGTAGGATTGGAAGGGTAATGGGATGCCGAGAGTCCACAACTGGTGACTGCTTCTTGTAGGACTCCAATAGCTTGTGTATTAAGAAGCTGTCTGATGGATCTTTTAAATTCAGAAGCTTGTGAACGTAGCTGATGGCAGATATATAGGTTGCAACCGTCGAGAATGACATGCCCTTCATTTGGAGGTGGGAAATAAACATAGCTAATATTTCCTTGGAAATGGGCAAGGCTAATGCTGGGGGATTGAAACAATGTGAATGAAAAATGGAAAAAGCTGTCCATGCTCTGGCATAGACTCTTTTTGTGGCAGGAGACAATAACTGATCTAACAATTTGTCAAGGTTATGGAGGACTGAGGCCGCAGGTGTTGAGGAATGTCCGTTGCCATCAAATCCATACCCGGTGGAGCCTGTGACCAGAACTTGGAAACCTGTAACCGTGATAAACAATCAGCAAGAGTGTTATCCTTGCCAGGAAGGTGTTTTGCTCGAAACATAATGTTGCACCTTAGACATGTCAACACAAGCCTACGTACCAATTCCATGATAGTATTGTCCTTTGAGGACAGCCGGTTAATGATTTCTGCTACTGCTATGTTATCTGTCATGAACCAAATTTCCTGGTTTGCCATGCTGTGCCCCAAAGCTCCACAGCAACAACAATCGGGTACAATTCAAGGTAGGTGATGTTCAGAGATTTCCACTTGTGTGGCCATTCCCCATAAAACCAGTGAGTCTGAAATACCCCACCAAAACCTTGTGATGCAGCAGCATCAGTGTGCAACTGCTGGGATGGATTACCAGGGGAACTGTGGCTAATGAAGAATGATTTGTCATTAAAGCTTCTGAGGAATGTTTGCCATACCAACAGATCCCGTCTTGCTTCACGTCTTAAACGTGTATGGTGAAATGGTTTTTTGAGACCCAGTGTTAAATTGATGAGACGTCGAAGGAATGCCCTGCCTGGTGAAACTACACAACATGCATAACTTAAGGTACCTATCAAGGATTGCAATTCCCTTAGGGTGGCGCAAGACTTGCCTAAAAATTGCTCCACCAAGTCCATGCATTTATAAAGCTTGTCCAAGGGTAACCTGGCTTCCATTCTGACCGTATCTAACTCAATTCCTGCAAAACATAATGTCGTCGAAGGCCCTGCTGTTTTTTCCTCTGCAATTGGTACCCCTATTTTTGCACAAAAGGCTAAAAAGTTGCGAAGGTCTTTAAGGCACGATTTTCTACTGTGGTTGCAGAACAAAAAGTCGTCAAGGATGTGTAGAACCGCTGCTGCCCCAAGTTTGTGAGTAGCAACCCATTCTAGTGACGTACTGAACGCCTCAAAAATTCTACATGATGTGGCACAACCCATGGGCAAGCATTTATCAAAAAAGAAATTACCATCCCATTGAAAGCCTAGTAAAGGGTACTCCCCGGGCCTGATGGGAATCAACCTGAAGGCTGACTTGATATCAGTTTTTGCCAAATAACACCCTTGACCCATTGACAGAATTGCCTCAATAGCATGCTCGACTCTAGCATAATGAACACTTGTTAGCACTGATGGGATACCATCATTCACAGATTCCCCTTCGGGGTATGATAAATGCTGAATTAACCTGAATTCTCCTGGCACTTTTTTTGGCACCAACCCAAGTGGGGAAACCCAAAATGGATCAAAAGGGGTTGAGAAAAGGTCCCGCGATTCTGCCTGCTGCCAATTCTTTGTCCATTTCTGCTTTACCAAATCGGGATATGCTATGGATGACACAAGATTGTAACAGGTTGTCGTCCTGATTTCTCCCACAAACTCAATTAAAACACCAAACGTGAAACCATGTAGCAAATATGATGCTAGGTCATGAGGACAGCCTTGTAAAAAACCTACAAATGAGCTAACTTTTATTGGCGTTGGTAGCTTGCTGGCTGGGAAAGGGGGTGTGCTGTTTGGCAGGTTGTCCTGCATTTGCTTTGGACAAAGCTGTTTGTGATTGCCCTGGCTTGGTGGCCCTGCACCTAGTGACTGGATGTGCCCCGCCACATTTGGAACATTTGTGTTCATATGAACACCCTGTACATGTTTTTCCTGCACTGAAATTCCAGCAGACACCCTTTGCGAAGCTTCCTCGAAAAGGCTGCCTATTGTGCTTGTGAAACTCTGCACTTTCCTTAATGGGAGTACGGGCCCGTAGGAATAACTCGATGTGAATCTGGTCCCATGTAAAGGGGTGGACTGTTTCATCAAACGGAAATTAACATCGTAAAACCTCCAATTACCTCCTGAAGCTGCCAAATTACGAATAACTTCCAAGTATTTCATCAGAGCGGGGGCCTCATGAGGGAATTTGGAAGTATACACAGCTGCAAAAACCTGAAAAGCTGAAATCCATTTGTCAATAGAATTGATGGGGATATGTTTTTCAGTGGGAACCAACTGAAAGGATGGAGTGTCACTGTCACCTGGATTTCGGACACATAATGTATACTGCTCCTGCTTGGTTTTAGATAGCAGGGCGCTGAACTCGATGAAACCACCAGACCAAATTTTTTGCCTAACTTTGTCGGAAAGGGTTGCACCAAGTGGCACAGACAAGCTAGTGAAGTGACTGACTCCAACACCCGTCGGTTGATCCCCAGTGCCATCAGGGGGCTGTGCAATGCCACCTACAACACTGTTGACGGTGTTCTGCACAGGTTGTACAATATTATTTGGCCTTGCATCATTGCCCAACCCACTGTTACCTGTGATAGAGGTCAAAGAACCCTGTACTGCATTAAGTACTTGCTGTTCACTTGTTGTTTGCGACATATTTTGCGCTGGGTTGGAAGGAACTCCCATCAGCTTGTCGGCTACAGTATTCAGTGCTTGTATAGTGTTCTGCAATGTTGCCTGTAATGCTGCCGTGTTGTTAGGTGTTTGCCCTGTTGATGTTGATGTTCTCTGTTGCCTTGTCACTCTATTACTGGCTGCTGTAGCCACTGCTGCTGATGATGTTCCCCGTTGCTTTGTAGCCCTAGTACTGGCTGCTGTAGCCGTTGGACTTGCTCTTTTACTTGTGATACTGGAGCCAGCTGCCTTCTTCTGGGTTATCTTTTTGCCTCGAGCCATGCCTATGAGCTAAGAAAATGAAAACTAGGCAGAAAAAGGAAATTGTCTGAGTTCCACTTAAGGGGTTATAATACCCATAGTTCAAAACTTTCGACAGCTGGTCACATGTGAAGCTATTGCAAATCTAAGGCAAAAAGCTGAAATTGCCCGTTCCCTCGATTGGACATATGCACGACTACAGGTAATGAGGAAAAGAAAAGCTGTGGTTGAGTGGCAGCAAGATCCACGGCATGGAGAATCCACTCAGGGACGCTGCCCTGAAAATACATCCACCCCTTCCGCAGCCAAAATGACAAAGTTGCATGCCCAGCCGATCCCAACAATGAACGGGAAAAATACAAGCTGAAAAACACAGCTGAATCCAACAATGTGGAAAAATAAGACAGCGCTACAAGAGCAGCGAACATTCCACCGAAGTGGAAAATAAACAAGCTGTAAAAACAGCAACACCCGACATGGGGACCTGTAATGGGCTGTAAGCACCGCAGTAAAACAAGCCGCGTGGGGAGTGGTATGTAACAAGATCCACACACGATTCCCATGCCATAGTCTGATGCCACTCTGTCGACATTCCGACCACAGCTATACTACAATAAAAATATAATGACCGAAGGCATGGCGACGTACTATGCCAATGCTCGACAAGCGCGAAGTAGGGCACCTCGTACACTACGATAGTACCGGCGAATGCCCAGCTCGTTAAGATGTACCCCATCCCTGTGGAATACTGGTAGCGATGACCGCCATAAACCGACATGTGACCAGAAAAACACAAAGGGATTTCCCGCCAAAGACTCCCTCAATTGTTCGTTCAGCGCGTCTGCACGTGCATTGAAGTCCCTGATGTTTTCCTGACACCGGGCACGATGCAATTACAACTCGAACGCTGCCGTGCCGATAGAGATTCTGCACGAATGAAATAATCCTCTGAGCAATAGCCTCGGGTGAACTATACACACTGCAGAGATCGTTTGTACCGATGTCTAAAAATACTATATCCGGCGATACGTCTCTCACGTACGACGTACTCAGAGAACGGACGGTACCTCCGCTGATACCCCTCACAAAGACACGCACTTCGGACAAACAGAAATTACTGAGTGAGTTCCTGCGCGTATATTCGCCTAGACGGCGTATGAAAGAATGTCCCAGAAGTAGTACGCGGATAGGGGACATGGTGTCTTGTGAAAAAAAGGATTATATAAATACCGTGTGTGATGTTAAAACTGACCAAGGGTAGAGCCGAAAAATGGCGATGTTGTCTGGCGGGCGTCCTCGTGCAAAAGAGGACAGGACTGGGAGAACTGTGACCTCTGCCACAGATGGCGCTGTAGGGTGACATTTGCATAGATAAAATTCCTTACAGTGTAACTTCTTATATTGATAGGTTTAGAAGAGATATTGTCACCAGGAGGTAAACGACATGCTTTCGCACTTTGGTAGGCACTTTAAGGGAATGTCGATAATTAAACATGCGTAAATCGAACATATGTCACTTCTTTGGACCCCAAAGTCTTTGAATGACGTCATCGATTGGGTGAAAGGTTACGGTGGACGGCATACTTTTACATAGTAAATGCGCATGCTATACGTTTTTCCTCGTTACACTCGCTACTGAGATATGCCTCTACACAAATGTATTTCAAACTTGGTGCAGGGGAAATAAACAATGTCTTGCATGTAACATTGAAATACCAACTAGTTCATATATAGCTAATCTGCATAAGAACATAAGTTTTTTGTAATTGGGCATTAAAATATATGCTTCTTGGCTTATGCCCATTGAAATACTCAAACAGATACATTCATCTTACACTTGGTATTGTTAATTTAGCTGTGAATACGAATTTTACGAAGACAGTTTAATGAACAAATCAACTAGCAAATTAACATGATTATTTTTATTCTAAAATTGATATCTACAAAACATTTACAAAACATGTCTCATACGTAAATGTCGGAAACTGCGCCTTTTCCTCCTCAAACACAAGCGTGCATTCAGTTCACATTCAGATGTTTACATTCTCAGCACTTTATAGGTGGCAGTTGTATCTCACAAATTTTCCGTGGTCGAGACAGCAAGGAGAAAGGCAATTTTATGACTTACTGAAATATTGTAATAGTATGTACATAAAAGTATATAATAATTAATATATAACACATGCACTAATTGACAATAAGCTTCTTTAACTCGTACAAGTTATATAGATGTTAGCTGCATTTACAGCGTCACCTGTCAAGTTATTTTAAAACCGGACTCTCAGACATAAAGACGATGTGTATGCTTATGTGAATTTACAACATTGTAAATTTCAATACTGTGGGCACTCGACCTGGCTTTCAAAACGTGAACTTTTCCTCGGCCGTTTGAATAGCTGTCATCATTAAACTATACACAAGTTACATTCTTCGCTCAGGATTACATGCAATAGCTCTTAATGCTTTCCTCTTTTCAACAACAGGCTACTCTTCGGCGTATGAGTTAGTGGTATCAATACAGCTGACCTATAGCAAAAACAGTCTTTGTACGTGATATCACCTGTCGAAGGTTCGGTATCTGGAAAACTAAAGCAACCATTATCGTGTTTGCATTTAGTCCTACTGGAATAAAACTTGTCAAAAAACTACTAAGAGCTTACAATATCGTTCAGCTGTGTTCAGACGGAGGCTAATGTGATTTGCAGACTTGCACATAGAACGTGTGTTGAACATTTCTCTGGTCCTTTTTCTGGTCTAAATCACAGTCCCTCTATCTATGGATAGAGGGACTGTGTCTAAATTAATCGATATGGTCATCCCTGCATGATGTTCTACTGGAATAAAATCTCAAAGTAAAATATACTGTTTTACCTCGCAGCATTCACGAAGCAATCATTCGATCTCACACTGTAACATCGATGTCAAAACAGGTATCATTATGTTAACAAAATAAAAACTTTCCTAATCCATGCAAATGTTCAATGGAGACTTATAGGAGTGCAACTATGCTCCATCTTCTGACCCTATTTTATTCAAACTTGGCGAAAAGCATAATGTGATATATACATGTATACAAGAATACAGTTAAAGGGAAAGTTCACCGAGACTGATTTTTACATATTTTTCCGTTGGGTATGGCCTTGTCATTCAAAGTCACGCCAGGCCGTGCGCAGTTGCATAGCTGTTGTTATGTTATGCAAATACGCAAAGTGTGGTGTGAACGTGGGTGAGTGGACTATGCCATACCCAACAGAAAATGGTCCCTGCCATATCACGTGATGAAAGCGCCAAGCTTGGCGCTTTTCTTCATGATTAAAATACATGCCCTAAACTGCATCTTTCGTCACTATTTTTGTCCGTTTTTGTAAAATATGCGTGAGTTATGAACGGCGAAAATGCTTTTCTGAATAAGGTCCCAAAGCTAGCACATACGAAAGAACTAGCCTTGGTGAAGTTCCCCTTCAAGGAATTTACTAAATATCTTCACCAGAAAAATATTTACCGGAAGCTAAAGTGACATTAAAAGGACGGGTAACAATTTGCTAATCTAGGTGCAATTTTGGTGCCTAGATACTTGAAAATGTATTTTTGTTACCGAAATCAAAAGAATATCAATTTAGCGGGGCGGCTGTTTCACACTAGCCCTGATATGCTCTTTGGTGATTTTCACCACATACAAGGGTGTTGTCACTTAGCAGCAGCCTTAATAGATGTCAAGCAGAGGTCATGTCCGAGTTCCGATATTATGTTTTAATGTTTCCAAAATCCTACTTGTCCTCAATTTTTTACGAAAGCAAACTGGCATATGCGCCTCACGAGTCGTTTTTAACGATGTGAATTATTATAGCAGGTAAATGAATTTTGCTCATTTATATCCGTTTTAATGTATTTGTCCGCCTCATCCGTTGTTACAACATACCTGAACTGTTTTTAAATCAAACATAAATACACTATACGAATGGCATGCTTATTCGTGTGATTTTGTGTCACTATGGAATCTAAAGACGCGATTGACAGTCATTTTATAACAACATTTTTTTACGTTCGGAGTCCAATTTTGACACTAACTTAACGACACTTTGTATGTCAGTGTTTAACCATTCTGCATAAGAAGCTCATGAATGAAATTTGAATACATCTTCGCCTAGGTCATTGTTGCAAAGCAAACATGTGTGAATACATGTAGGGCCTTAATGTAAACTTTGGTGAAGATTATGATAATAACGCGATGTGTTACTGGGAAGTAGCATACTGACAATGTCATACTTAAAAATCAAATGCACATTGCTCTTCTACTGAAATTGTAGAGATAACTTTTGCATAAACCATTATGGTTCTCTATCCGATGAAGGGTCGATGTTCATTTCGTGCGTTTGTATTCGGTCGCACCTCCATACCGTGCCCTAAATTCCATGCAGACAGTCACTAAAGATACCCTTGTACACACTTAGGCCCTTCCATAAATGTCAACTGCACACTTGGTTTTATTATTAAAATGTGTAGCTAAGAGACGAGGTCTTGCGAGACTAGTAAGAGATAACCGCCAAGTTTTATATGGCTGTACAAGATTCAGAGAAAGCACGAGCGATCACGCTTATTTGTTGCTGGGTGTGGTACTGCTTGAAGTTTTGGTTGCCAAGCTCGTTCTCCAAAGTGTGGAAGGTCTTTACACCATTTGTAGTATTTTAAAACCAAGGGGCCAATTAATGCAAATATGGGAGAAAGTCTGGCAAGAACTCGAAGACGGCTAGTGTACACGAATTTAGGAAGTTAAAATCACCTTTAGGCAACCTTCTGTCACTCAAGTTGTTAAGAGTTCCAGATGTTATAAAGTGCATGCGCTTCTCTTCTAGGCTTTTAACGATTCCCAGAATACTTAGGCCAACAAGTTACCTCGATTGTATGTTTTGTGTTATCTCAGGATTTAAAGGATTAAATGTTGTGTACACGACTTGCATTGAACTGCAAGTTTTTAAATGTAAAATCTTAATCGTTAATATATTTATTGGAAGGTATTATAGGGCGACATTTAATAAACAGTCTCGACCTTATATAAATCATGAATGAATTCATTGTTAAGAGGCGATTTCTGAGTTCAATTGGATGGTACCCTCTACACTCATATCATTACCAGCATTAACAAAACTTCCGTTTTAAAGGACTCTAAGGTATCAAAGGTTAGCATCGTAGTCCAACAACAACGTCGGGTGTCTGAAGGTGTCAGTCTTATAAGGATGATTTCTCGTGAAGGTAAGTCTTTCCAGACATATTATCAGTATCGAGGAGTTCTGCATCTTAACGCTATAGGGTGATGTGAGAGAAGACGAGACTGCGAGAAGAGAGGTGGTCGAACACAAAAATTGGCGCACACTTTGAAGCCTACCTCATGTTGTTATGTTCTTTCAAAAAATTTGCAAACTTTATGTAAACGCGATGCAAACGTCAGCTGTCCGTTAAGTCGTACTGCTCGGGAAGAAAAATCTGTCACATATACTGCTCAGTGCAACAATGTAAAGGTCAAAGAAGAGCATATGCTTCGGTGATTTATAGTCGTCCCTCAGCATTTGTACAGCGAAATAGTTTGCCCATGTATTGCAGCAAATTCTTAGGAAAATTTTCTGTTTCCATGCTCTTTACCTCTATCTTCATTCATTAGGCTATGTTCTTTTGCTCCCGGATTGCAAAAGATTTTATCATGACTTGTGTTTCCACATCATAAACGTTAAATCATGCATTCGATATGCTATAGCATGCAATTTTAGATCAGATGTTTGTCAGTTTGTATCATTGCTAGGACTATCTCGTGAAATGGGAACAGTTATTTAAAGTCGTTAGAACTTTCTTGTCTTCATGCACATTGTATAGATGCGTTTGCCTAAGTTGAACTACGAACTGTGGTACAACTACACTAACAAGTGGTTCTGTAATATAATGTATGAAGAAAGGAGCCAAAATGAATAGGTATAATTCATGGCAAAAAGCGGTGCTGCTCGACTACAAAAGGTTGTTGTAGAATGTGTCAAGCAGGTGCCAAACGGCAAAAGACATTTGCATGGAGTGAGTATGTCTTTCACATCTTCAGAAATGAGCAATTTTTCAATAGATGGTCACTTGTCTCTTGGCCTGGAGTGCTAGTGCCATTCTTGCAGTAATTTGAAAGAAACATACTGTCTTATGACTTTTTTTTCATTCCTCCATGATTAAAACAACTATTGACACAAACGCACTGTACTACTTGCTAGTCCCACCGTTCCACTAGCACGCGTATTGAGCCCTTTACAACCGTTGGCCACCCCTAAAAAATATTGGTACAGTCCGCCGGGTACTTCTGTGGCAGCATACTTGACAAGGTCCCATTATTGACCATGTTCCATTTAGCACATTGTCCTAGGCATTCTGTATGTTGCCCTAGGCATCAGTATGTTGCCCTAGGCATCAGTATGTTGTCTAGGCATTTATAGCTGGTTTCACTTCACCTCATCGTTTAAATTTCTTGTATACACACATTGTATGCACAAAACACACGATGTTTTATCTTACATAAACAACAGGGTCTCTAAAAAGTGATGCTTTCTCATTAGATTAGACTATAGTAATTACAGTCGGTGGGTGTACTCCCCTTATTGGGGGGACTGCAGAAAAAAGGCCGACCCATCTCTGCATAGGATTTTTTCAGATTGGGCTAGGCTAGGTTCAACTAAGGCAGCCTGGGTTTTGTCGTTTGCCTGGCATGGCTAGGGGTACGGTCTACCCTTGATTTGAGTCAGTGCCCCACTGTTCAAGTTTTCTCTGGTGTATTTTGCCAAAATTGCAAATCATACGGGCCAATCATGAGAAGTCACCATGCTTTCTCATGACTACCCTTCTTTGAACCATCATAAGCCCTCCCAAAAGATCAAAGTTACTGGAGTGTGCGAATAAGCGTTGATATACTCTCTCAAGTAAAACGGATTAAGGATTGATGGGGTACGTTACAATACATCTGTGCAGCTTACGTGTTAAATGCTCAGGACAACATGTCGAAAGACTCGGACAATATATTGAATGCCTAGAGCAACATTGTCAATGCCCGGCACAGTACGTTAAATGCCTAGGAGAGCACTTTAAATGCCTAGGACAACATTATGACAACCTACGACAACACAGTCTATAGCCGAGGACAACATATTGAATGACCAGGACAATATGCCGGATGCGTAGGACAACATTTAATTGCCTAGCACAATGTGTTGATTGCGTAGGACAAGAAGTTTAGAGTCAAGGACAAAATTTTAAATGCCAGGGACAACATTGTAAATGTCCTGGACAATTATTGCAAATGTCTAAGACACCATATCGAATATCTATGACAACATGCTGAATTCCTACGACAACATACTAGATACCTAGAACAACATACTGAATGCCTAGGACAACATATAAAGCACGTAGGACAACATTTTTAATGCCGAGTACAACATATTGATTGATTACGACAACAAATTGAATGCCTAGGACAACATATCAAATGCCTAGGACATCATATTGAATGCCTAGGACAACATATCGAGTGCTCAGGTAAACATATTGAATGCATATGACAACATGCTGAATGCCTATGACAACATATTGGATGCCTATGGCATTATAAGTTCCTAGGACAAAATTGTCGATACTTTAAACGATAATAAATGCACATCACAACACGATAATACTCATGAAAACATGATGTTCGATCACTTAAGTCAATCATGGCTTTCCATAGCCTTAGGTGGCAGGTATTTGTCACATTATGATACAACATTAAACTCGCTTTTGTTACGGCATCTGCACAGACTACTGCTTCCCGGGCAACAATCGGTCCGATGAAGAGGTCAAATCACGGATTTCAGTCTGCTCACGGACGAAAGCATCCATCGAATGCCGAAAAGAACAAGCAGGGATAGTCTTGTTTATATAAAAATAATAGCTAAAAGTTCAGGCTATGCAAGAGTGGCTCAACCAGACCGTGGTAGCCGATTAGTAACACTGAATATCAAATCGCCGAAACTCCGATACGTGGAAGTTGTAGACAGCAACAGACAAAGTTTTAGAAAACTAAATCTCGGTATCTTTCTTCGAGGAACCGTCTCAAACCCAAAGACAAGCCACAGATTCATCATTCACGCCTACCATATTGCAATGCAATATGCTTGGCCATATATACAAATTTTGAACTGCAGAGGGAGCATTAAGCTGGTTTAAACACCCAAGTAAAGACTTCATTTTGTCTGAGTCGACACACGTCGCGGACTTAGACTTGGTTCAAGTCTATGATTTGTGAACGTGTGGTTGTGGTAAAGCGATGATTTTGTTCTGTTTTTATAATAAACCTGTGAGTGGGGTGTGTGTGATACAGAGAGTTTACTTGAAAATCAGACACGAACGAACTTCCTACTGCGCAGACTCAAGGGTAACGGGTTCGATCGCTGAAAAACCAGACCTTGGCTGGCAAATTTCAAATAGATTGGTATGAAATAGAAGAGATACAAGAGAAACTGTTGCAAGCGATTTCATTTTTTTTTAATTTCAGCGACTTGACACATTTAAATCCTCTTCGTAAATAAAAAAAATAGTGTCTCTAAAACATTTCCAGTTTTACCTAGTTTAAATACTATAATCTCAACACTGGTTTTGTAAAGATCTAGATGTGTCATAATCTTCCAAAATAGGCGCAAGAATTCGCCATAGACCCTCCAAAAACTATGAATGAACACTTCACGCTCTTGATGCATTGGCGTCCTTTGACGCGACAAATGCCTCCGGAATACCACTCACTTTTGACTACAAGACTGGCACCACGAAATACCAGCACGGAATCGACAACATGGTCTAACTCATTTACACATTTACAAATTCACCCATTAACTTACCCTTCACGCTGAGGTATTCTTCATACCACCTCCACATTCGTATTGTATCGTTACCACTTGTCATATTGAGCTCTTTGATGTCGTTTTAATTTATATATGGCGTTGTTTGACACAACATGATTGTAAGCACCCCACGCACAGACAGAGGGCAATTGATAGTATGTACTGTTGTATCTTTTCTAATATCAGTAGAACTCAAAGTATTGTATATCATCTTATCGTGTTCTGTATATGGCGACGGTATCAGACATACCACGATCATGTAGAAATAGACATAATCACATAGGTAGTGATTGACGAATATTAAAGGCAGATAAACTCACGGAGGCAGAGTCAATCACTCACAAGCAGACTAGTGGCTTAAAAAAAGAAGTTCAAATTGTACATCATCACTCGATAGTTCTCGTGTCTTCCTCTTATATATACATATATATATATATATATATATATATATCTATATATATATATATATATATATATATATATATATATTATATATATATATATATATATATATAGTCTCAGCGAATTTACCATAAATGAATATTAAAAGTTATACCCCTGCTGGTGACTTTGTCAAAGTTAATCCGGTGATAATCTAGTGACAGCGTCCACAGATCAGTAATTTACCCTTGCTTGCTTTTGCGCATTAGGCAATCAAACGCATAAAATAATAGATGTAACGCGGGGATACAGTGACAATACTTTGGTGAGATTGGCCAAGGCAAAATACGTGACACAGCGAAGAAGCAAAAGACACCTCTACCCCAACCCCACCCCGGGGGACGCACATGTAGACAACCCCATGCCATTGCTTGCTTTGACTCATTAGGCAATATAGAAGCATCAGATGATAGACGCAACATAGTGATAAAGCTTAAGCCTATGAGATTATCACAGGAGTAGTCTTTACAAAACCAGTGCTAAGATAACTTGACCAAGACGCCCGACGGTTGTTGTATAATCTTTATTGGCAATATCATAGTCAAACGTATTAAAATAAAATAAACAATAGCAACAAGAAATTTATGCTGAGACTAAGACATCCCTATCCTGGCCCCACCCCTAAGGACGAACTAGCCTCTATGTTTTATCGAGTGAGTAAAGAACAAAACTTCTTGGTACTTTATATTTTGCATCTTTCAGAACCTAGCAAAAGTGAGATGGTCGAAATGTCTAAATTGAATGTAAAGTCCAATCATGACATCGAAAAACAATGCTGCTGAAGACGCAAAACAGTGCCACAGATTCCAGTAAACGCCGCCGACAAGATGGAATGAGTTATAATGAGTTTCTCATCTGGTGGTGGATTTTTGTCATCCTAATTATCTTTGGGTCGCTGCTGATGATCGCTGAAGTTTGTTTTGAGTTTTACTGCCTCATTGATCAAGAAAACACTACTTTTTCCTGTCGTGTTGAGACAGAGAGGTTCCATGCAGCTCACGAACTTCGTCTCTTCGTTGAATTCACCGAACCCCTGTTGTCCGTAGGTATCGTTGTCTTGGTGATGCTCCTGACTTACAGACGGAAGTTGAGTTTTAAGGGTTTCTGTCAACGTTGTAGAAGATTGTTGAAAATGTACTGGTTCTCGGCGTATCTATTCATGTTGCTTTGTTGTGCTGCTAATTACGTTATCGTTTCCGCCTTGTACGTTCACAAGAACGTAGAGGGCGCGCTCCGCTATCTTGCTCTCCCGCTCGGAATGACTTCTTGGTTCGTGTGGCTCGTATCACTGAATGAGTCTGGTGCCATGACAAAGGTTTTAAAGGAGACTTACGACAATAAAACAGGCAAAAGATTTTCGAAGCTATACAGATCTCTCTTGATTTTTGCCGGAATGACCAATTTGGTTGAAGTGTTAATCTTCTCTGTTTACATCACTGGTGAACTCATATCAAAACAAAGATCCTTTCTGCTGACTATATGGTTTTCGTTGGAATGACCTTAACTGTCTCTCTGAGGTAAGGCATTACATAGAATTTCATTCTGATTAATTTTAGTCAGTAACATCATGTGTTATCTATGGTAATTTTTAGTGTAAATTTGATTATCAATCAAATTTGGCTTCTCTTCAAATCGTTTAGGGCGGGTAAAGATAGCAACACGAAGTCGTGTCAAGTTGATTATGATCAGCTACACACGGACTTAATTAAGGTAGAATGCGCCCGGGGACAGATATTCAGACTGCTCAAAATTCGACAACTATTTCTGATCTACCACTTGTGGGGGCTAATTTTAAAGCAATAAAAGAAAGAAAAAACTTTCTCTGTCTTAGTATCTCGAAAATCCAAATTTAATTTCCCCACAGAGTGAACACAGGATGGCGGTCATTTTGAATTTCAAATATCATCGCAAAATGTACACGTTGGGTAATTTTGTTTCGCTATTTCCAAACTTGCACGGTGACCCCAATTTTTATTGGTAAGACAATGGTTGTTAGTTTCATTAGGTAAGCTTGAGCAAAACTTTAAGTCTTTCACTTTCGAGACGCATGCCACCTTAAAGATCAACTATAAAAACAATTAAAATGGAAGAAATAATTGTACTTGGCAAACAAAAACTATGGTTTAATTTGGAGAATAAGATGTTTTTAGTGCGGTCGTAGATATTCGTGTTTATAAGTATTAACTATTATTACCTGGCCATTAATCCCTAGAGTATAACGAATCGTTACCGTGGCAATATTTCATTCAAGTACTGTCCCTCTGAAATGATTGACTTTACCGTTATAGAGCCTTTCGACCTGAAGAAGGGCCTAACGTGCAATATGATCCGTTTACAGTTAATAGACGACAATGAGAACAGGAAAATCGACAATACTTTTGCTGTTAGAGGGATAGTATAAGTTTGCAAAAAATACGGATATGAATTGCATACCGGTATCAAAAGATGGTAACACAATTTGTCACGGGTCACGTGTTCATGAGTAGTAATAAATGTAATGTTGTTACTAATTACGTTAATTATAATGTTAGAAAAGGAGATATCTGCAATTCCAGGCTTCCAAATGGTCAAATCAATGATGGGAAAAATTGGCAGGAACAACGTCAATAGTATGTCGAGACAGGAACTCACTGCATTCCTAAATAACACGATTGAAGTAATTTAGGATAATTGGATGTATGTTATGTTGGTTTAATCTGAAAATGTAAGCTCACTTACTTTTCTTTTTTTGTTTGCAATTCACCTGTTCTTTTGAACAATTAAAGATCCAATTCTCCCAAATTAGTTCAAATCGTGTTAAATGATTCATTGTCGAAATGTTTGAATGTAGTCGGATTAATAACGCTAAAATGATATTTCAAACTAGGAAATGATAGGGGCAAATGTGCACATATGAGAGTTTGTCCGCATGCAATTGTATATTTGGTTGCCCTATTGTAATCTATCTCTCTCTCTCTCTCTCTCTCTCTCTCTCTCTCTCTCTCTCCTCTCTCTCTCTCTCTCTCTCCAGATATATCTTCACCACCTTTTTCTTCCAGATGATCTTCATCGGCGAAAAAGAGTACACATTACTACGGGACCGGTGGGAATCTGATTCAAAGATTGTGTATCAGGAGAGCTAGTAAAATTCTTCTTGATTGATACGATGATGATGATGATGATGATGATGTTTTGATTCACAGATGTGAACTTAACGTGCTCCCGTGTTATAGTAGTTTGTATGACGCTTAACTTAGCAGTGTTTGCACGAATTTGCATTTTCATTGAAGGGAAGGGGGTTCAACGGACCTGCGCCTGTGCAACGATATGCACGATATCTAGATGCACCACGTCAACATGGCTGCACTTAAATTTCAAATTGTACACCATGACCAACTTGTTTTAACTTTCATCAATTGCCAACTTACCTTAGTACAGTGTTTATATCGGTCACAGTGAGTCCCACACAACCTACCTATCACTACCCTTCCTTTTCAAATTACAGATATGGACGTGACTATACTCGGTGAAATGAAAACGTAAAATGCCTCGATATGCCCATGTTCTTCTTGTACTATCAACATCACTAGAAAACATCATAAGATTTGGTGCAATTGTCAACGCGATAAAGAAAATGATCAAACATTTTAAAAAATGCAAAGTAAGCATTTTAAGACATAAAATGTAATACGTCTTTCACTTCATCTGCTGTTATGATGAAAATCTGTACAGTTTCATCAAATTTGATTCAATAACCTTTGATATATATTGTCTATTAAAACTTTAAGTTAGCAATTATATGACAAGAAAATGCAACATTTTTTTCACAATTGTCATATCTTTGTATCATCACTCTTTGTAGTAAGTTAAGTTTAATTGGGTTTACATGTTAATTAACAATTAGCTGACATGACAGTGCTAAACGATTTGACTATATCATCGTATATTCAATATAGCAATTAATCAACCTTGGTCAATACTTCTAGTTAATTCCACTAATTGGCAAAATTTGTTTAGTATTGCATTATTAATTAGCTGTTTTGAAAGCGTTGTCTTTCGCTGATGTTATGTCATAGTATTTTGATTTACCTAGCCTGTATCAACTGAAGTCAAGTAGATGCAGACATTTATTCATGATTGTAAAAGTTCGTTCAATATGAAAATGAATGTAATAAAACTTGAAACTTGTCATATATTTCTTTCTACACATTCATAAGACTCGGTACTATAATTCTGAAAATACACAATTCAGAAAAAATAGAGAATACATAATTTCAGAAAAAAAACCGGTTACACATTATACACTTTATTGCACTTTAACTTACTCTTACCAGTAACATTGCAGTCAACAATTGCTACTTATTTTATGAAAAAACACAAAATAGTATACGTTTTCGAGTAATTTTATTTCGTTAATCTAAACTCTACTTTAACAGATGTGAATGTTCATACCGGCCTCACGTTTTTTTTTTAAGTTGTTGTTGATAACTACTAACGTAAACTTTGTATAATAAATTAACTGAGGACGCTGTTCTGTCTGGTTTCTGTCTATCGCGCGTAGTGAAAGCAATTCTATGGACGAAATTGTGTTGTACACTGACAACTTTATACATTTACAATAAGGCAATATGTATTCACTGTACTCATACGTCACATTTAGGCATACGGAGACAAACACATATTGACCTTACCACACTATAAAATTGAGGATCCCTAATAACAGACCCGGTCCGAGATGTATGCATTATGAAACAAAACATTCAAGAATGTTCGAGTAATGTCTTGAAGCAGGTTAAATATTGATTAATATGGCAATCTGAAGAGAAAACGTGAAATCTTGTTGTGAAACTTGCAAGAACGTGCATGTACGTTATAATTACAGGTTGTCAACTGATTCCCCCTCCCGCCACCCTCTTCAATCAGGAATGTCGCCGCTTCTCCTCTCCCCTAAAAAGCTCTGAAGTCTTCACAACGAAAACTACTTACTCTGCTCTCTTTTTGGTGACACGATTTAGTCCTTCACTTGGAAAACCTCCGAAAATAAACCATTCACACTCCTTGTAGGGCTTCTGACTTCTTGCTTGACTCGTTCACTCAGCCAAAGAATAAAATATCTCTGAGAATGACAAAAAATGCCCGCCACCTCATGTGAGGAAATATTGCCTTTCGGCCATCGGGAAACGGCTCATCAAAGCTGCATTTTTTTAATTGCAGCTTAAGTTAATGGTAGCCACTGTTCAATTAGGAATCTACATTGGCGTGAACTTGACATAGTACTTCTCTTATCGCAAAATTGTACCATGACGTTATCACACAGAGAATCGATCCAAGCACGGTTATCGTATGGCGATTGCTCCGGCCGCAGTCCCCCGTAGGCCCCTCACTGGGGAAATCGTCGATTAGGTCCAATAGATTATTCATGACACATAAAGTGTTATTTCAAGCCAAGGTAACGCCGGACAATGAAATGATACAGACTTCGATGTGGCGAAGATGGCTAGGTTATGTTTTTCCCCCAGAGCAATCTGTTTTCTTCTGTATTAAAATCGTTTCACTTATATGTTAACAAAGTCCTGATCTGAGCTGTCGAGAATGACTGACTCCTCCATCACGCAACTTGATTAGAGTAGCTGTGATGTTGGGTTTGTCACAGTGCGTCGGAAGACATATTGTAAGTGATTATGATATTTGAGCAAGTGTTAAACAAATTCACTGATGTGACGTTAAGAAGATCCTAACCATTCAATCACAAAAGATCTTCAAGTTGTGAAACCGCTGTAGTAGGCTCAACACGTATGCCGTGTTGGTAGCAGTTGACACCCATCTATTATTTGGTTGTAACAAGTATCTATTGACTTTCTGCCCAAAGATTTACTTATTCCCAAAGCAGTCATTCATCTAACAAGGAAGGGGTGTTTTAGCGCACTCTGCGTTTCCCTTCAGGAATTGCATTAGGCATACTCCATCTTTGGCTTTCCGGACAACACATTTTCTGACGCACAGCGGACCAATGTCTAAGATTAATAAAAGGTTTGATCTTTCTACGTTACATTTGCGACTACATTGATTCGACGCTAATGATCGCTGGCACTTTTCCTTAATAAATTCAATTCCAAGTCGGTTGCAAATAAGACTGATCACAGCTTTTCCTATTTCATGAAGCCTGACTCCCGACGGAAATATAGTATATGGTAACTTGTAATTGCTTTGAACGGAACACTGAATTGATCAGGAGGGCTTTCCTTTGAACCGTTCACTACTATTTGATTTTGATTGGACATAATCATAATAACCTTGTACTTTGCTGAGCGGGACTGACAGAATGGAACATTTTATTTATACTTACTCCAGAAGCTATACCTTACATTTGTTGTGATCAAACTTTATCTATAGATAACTATATTATTAGCTTTCTTTAATCGATCTTCAGCATGAAATTGGCGGGAAACAAATCCGTTCCTATTGTTCTGGCTGACCGGTTTTTTATCCGACTCAGTGCACTTTTTGTATGAGACCCCCCCAACTAATTGTTTAAAAAGTCCAATTATTGTGACATTCCTTACGTAAGCTAATCAGATTTTCGTAATTTCTTGCGTTTGATAGGCGAACATTGATCGGAGCATGAGAGAAACGGATTGAACGGTACCACATGGGGGTACTCTTATATTACATGCCTCGATGCGAGTGCAAATCAGTGCATTTATTTGAATAGGAACATCCGGGGAGTTAGCGCACCATGTGAACGATGTGATGACCGGTTTCCATAGTTACCCGTTCCAGTGAAGCCCTTCGACGTTTTCGACGTCAAGGTAGTGCTGCTATTTTCACATTTGTTAGAATATGTTTGATGCTGGTCGATAATGGTAATTTTATTGAGAATAATCTGCATATAATAAAAATATTATTGCTTGAATACATGGGTTTATGTGCCATCTCAGCTGGAGACAATTTGCCCTCCTTGCGTTGGGCAAATTGTCACCTGCTCTCAGGTGTGTAAACCCATGTATTCAGGCCATGATATATATTTACTGCATTGACAGCGCCATACTCAGATAGGAGAATAAAGTTTTCATCGTTTATTTTAAAAGTTTTTTACATTGGTAAGTCCATCATCAAATACCTAATCGTAATCGTATGAGTAGATATTTTTACTTTCAAAAGATCCATTACTGTTATTTTCAAGGCGTGCATCAGCCAACCGTTTGTTAATGTGTCTATACATTGGACAGTTTAATCAGGACCGGGAAATGCACCGTGACATGTAGACTAATCAATGACCATTTTGGATCGGAATTTAAAGTGAAACGTAACACTGTTTCTGAAATTTCATACATCAACACTTTATTTTTTTGTATTTGGCCAAAAGCAGGCTGCTCAAAATATTGTTGTTGTTATTGTTGTTGTTGTTTTTATTTTATCGCTTCTCATTATAGTCTATGTGCCAGGCCTTGATAAAGTGTTAAGATATGGCATTAAGTTGTCGTGGGTCTTCTGCTTAAACTGAATTTAAGTGAAAATTATACATTATGAAGTGTCTTGACACATTGGAGAAGATGAACATTAGGTTTTAAATCGGAGCATGATAGTCTACCAAAATGTTTTATTTCTTGGGTAGTTCAAAACATCCTATATCTAGCTTCCAGAACTGTAAGAACAAATTCCAAGGGACAACATAGGAATACATACAATCTGCCAATTTTTCAAACACGATTCCACTGAATATGAACTTGATGAACTGTGAAGAACGTCTGGCAAACTTTCAAAACATAGCGTTAAAGGATTGTAATGTTGTACTCAGTCTCTGTATGTACTCAGTCTCTCCGCTCTGGAGTGCAGTCTGCACTGATACGCAGATTACAGATGTGTCTCGCCGTACCTAATCGGTTTTAGAGGAAGTCAACATATCATAAGATTACACAGAAACAGAGAAATAAAATATGCATATCATGTCAACGAAAATGTCGAATTAAACGAACACAAATCAAAATGAACATCGATACACATAGCAGCCTGGAATTCATCTGAATTTGCCCTTCCAAAACTCAGAATACAATACACCCCATGCCGAAGGCAAGTCATAAAGAACACTATCAGAAAAAGGTGAGATACACTCAAACCGTTAGATAAAGGAAGCAAAATGACATTATGTACACTAATTATTAAATAATAGGGAAGCGTGAAAAATTACTCGTCAACCAACGATTTCACACAAAGGTTACAATAGACAATTTATAACACAGAAAAAATACAATATTTTGACAGAAACGCACACCATAAAACATGTTGACGATCATAGCTATCTCTTAATCTGGTAAACACAACATGAACACGACCTTGAACACAATAGAATTAAACATCCTATAGCTTTCAAAATGAAAGAAAATTTCAGTGGGACAACAAAGGAATACATACAATCTGCCAATCATTCTACACAATTCCACTGAACATGAACTTGAGGCGACTGATGAAGAAAGTCTGGCAAAGCCTTAAAAATCGTAGTGTCGTACGCAGTCTCTCCACTATGGAGCACAGACTGCATTGACACGCAGATTACAACTGTGTCTCGCCGTGCATAATCGGCTCTATACACAAGAGAGTGAAACAAGAAATACCGCACACTACCAAACACTTAACGCAAACAACAAATATATTTGAACGATGTGTGGAGCTGCTTTCCCTTTGCTTACTATTACTTTACCCATACGACTCACTGCCTTTGTGAGTACCCGACCAACCTGTATCATAATCCTTCAGGTATGACTCTTGAGTGTTATCAACTTACCTCAAGGACTTTATTTCACTTTTCTGCTCTCATGGCGGCGATGAATATTAGCAACGACTTTTTACGAGCATATATTAATGCGGGTGTCTTAAGGGCCAGGGGCTACGAAATGACAACGAACATCCTGAGTTGTCGGAATTCGTGATTCATGATATTGACATGGCTGCCATTGCACTGATGATCGTAAAAAATTGGCTTTATTGCGCAACAGCTGTTTGCAAAGTACGTTTATTTCCGAAAGACGGCCTATTCAAAGTATTTTGAAAGTAGCCATGGTAACTGGCATCAGTGAGATAAGTGTAGCAATATTGAAAGAAGCATATTCCCGCTAAGCTTATACCAAAAAAATCATTAAACCGATTTAAATACACAATGGAAGGTGATGATAATTAGATGGACACATATAACAACAAGTATAATACGTCAGGCAATGTTTTTCTGCACTTCTTTTAATGAATTTTGTTTTATTTCCTGGCGAATATTAAAATAATTGGTAAAAGTACTTATACAATAAGCGCATCACTCATCACAAAGAAGCTTAGGGCAGATAACAGAATTGATCCAAATAACTGTATACAGAGCGTTTGAGTTACGATCAAGCTGCATCTCGAAAATCTTGACAAGTATTATGAACGAAAGAGAGACAAGCTATATCTAGAATTTAAAAAGTGTGTTGGCTGAACAACAATCTTGTTTTAGAAAAAATAGAGGCATAATTAGTGATACTAATTCTCTTCTTAAAACATGTTTATGAACAATTTTGTGGTAAACCGTAAATTACGTTTACGTAAAACGTTTATGTTTTTATTTTCTTTACATAAGGAAGCATGTCACCGCGTCTGAAGGGATGAGCTCATTTCTAAAATTGTAGCTAATAACCATACACATTCTCCGTGGTTATTCTGTGTGCAAGGAAGACAGGAGAAATGGCATTATATAATCTTCCGTGCAAAGTGGCTTGCGGTAGTACTGGGAACGTGATAATGCCAAAAAAGGGCGAGCTAAAATGAAAAGAAATTCCAGACTGTACCTTCTGGTGGAATCTTTTCTGTCGCAAAAGCTTACCATCTTTCTTTGTCAGGCCATCCATGAGCCTTTTAGATTTAGTTTCGAACATCTTTCATATATCCTTCTCCGTATATTAAATGACCTTACCCTATATCAATAAATGCTGAAATTCTTACGTTTTATTAGCAATTTCAACATCATAATCAGTGTCAGATGCAGATGGTAAAATATTCATTATGTTGATGCATATAATCTTGAGAGGATTCGGCAAAGTTTAAAAATCGTCAGATGCCTATCAATATATGCTGTGTACTTTTCATTGAATTGGCCCAATAATGGTTTTGTCACGATTTTCTAATACAGCTCAGTCCTTTGGAAGACACAGTAGAACTATTGTGAAGTTTGAAATCAAGTTTTGCCTTGTTTCAACTAAATGAGGCGTTGTCGTCGACACCTTATCTTCCTGACGTCACGGCCCGAGGCGGTTTGTGTCAGAGATATCTTCCTTCCATAGTTATCCAAAGATTATCGATTCAATGATACAAACTTTGACTAGATAAGACACAAAAACATACACGTCATAGATTTCTAAAATCCCATAGTATTCGTTGAATCAAATCTTTGTTTCTGTTTTTTCGATTATTTTATGTATGGAAGTATTTAATCCTTATGCCTCTATGGTTGTTCATTTCCATCAACCATTTGGCGACAACAAATAAATAACACTGCTCTAACAGACCAGACTGGGTACGATTTCATCTACCCAAAAGTGTATATTTCTAAATGGCGTCATTGTCGGAGGTGTTTGTTCGTGTCACTGACGGGTTTACTCAAATGAGCCATGGCCACCTATGTGTCAGTGAGAACGAGGCAGACATAACAACTTGCTTCAAAACACTGTGACTCGAAGTACGTGCCTTTGTTTGTTCTGCTTTACATGTTTACTTCTTTTACCGATCTGTAAATCCTATGTAAGAACTAAATGTTAGAAATAAGGCAAGCTTAGCAAAGACGAAACATACTGTATCTGTTAGTCAAGAATACGCTCAATGTTAAAACAGTCAGAATCGCCTTGTTTGCCATGAGTCGGAGAGCGTCAATACAGAAAATTTAATCCCATAGAAAAATAAGTCACTTTATCCTTTCCCATCTGATTAGCGGTGCTTCGTTAAAGGGACTACTCACAACTGTTAACGTGTGATGAAAATGCCATTGATTAGGTTTCGACACATCATGTCTCTCAGCAAATTCGCAGATTCTTAAGTATTTCTCGTCGATGTTCGTCCCATCCTAATTTTCTGGTACAGTTTTGTATAATGGCATGACAGCTGTCGTATCCGTGCCTTCAATTCAGAGAGGAGCTTCCAGTCTAACAGACTGCTATCATTACTGCAAATGGAATCATCCGCCATGTCAACCTAGTACTTTAGACATATTTATATCAATGTGACAAACTTGAGGGTCCTTCCCTTTCGTAATGCACGATAAAGCTATCGATAAAGCTATAAATTCGAATTCTCGTCGATACGACGTACATTGATTATAGATATTGCAGACATATTGGAGTCTCCGTTATGAAAGTTTTTTATAAATGTGTTTATACATGGTAGCATTTATTAGAGCTGCTTATCATCGAGATATTATTTGGTGGTTACCAAAAGTTCGTTTTTGAACAAAAGAAGCTCATGCCGTCTGATCGCTGCCACCATTAGCCATGAAGGAACATCCGGGAACTTTCCAGACAAAGATATGTGAAATGTTTTGTGCATCTAAGGTTTACTGATTAGAATTTTTGTTGGCGTAAAAAAAACAAGAAGTAATGCATTGGTATTTAAAACAGACGTTACTATCTATCGTCCATGCTATGATAAAGCAGTTTAAAAACCGCAAATTACTGTCTGCCCGAGGAAACAAATGCAAACATATATCAAGGTTGTGACAATTGACAGCATTCTCTTATCGAGAGACTCGCACGGTCTCAGGGCTCGGCATCTGTCATCTGATTACTTCGCTTTCGCATACGTCTATAAAAATGACTAATATGTTTAGGATGAAATATATGTTATGGATTCGATGATGTGTTCTAACGATTCGTTTTTATCGCTTGTTGTTAGTTTGGCACTTTATCTCGATGGTACAACGTTGTACTATGAACCGAAAAAGTCGCGGCGAGCCTAAATGTGTCTGACACACTTGGGGTGCCGCTTTTCCGTTTTATTCACAGCCATGTTGCAAAGAACAGCTCAAATAATGATGGCCAATACTAAGAAATACGCAAAACAACCATCGACGCGAATCAGAACTTTACTCTGGAGCGGTCAAATTTCAAGTTGACCCTCTTTCCAGTGCCAATTTCAACATTCTTTCTCAGACACGAATCGGTCAAATAATTGATTTCCTATAAGGCAGAACAGAGTATCCATTTATAAGCTCGATACGAGTCAGAAATTCACAAATTTGAACTCATGACCGTATCTAAATAAATAAAAACTTTCCTCGTATAAAAGTCTTTGTTTAATCAACAGCTGGTCTCATGATGTTTCAAAAAGCCGTTTTCTCCCACTGACCGGAACAGAACCACGGTATGCGAAGAGAATTTCCGCTGAAAGAGTTCATTGTTTGATTTCCTGTCAGTGTGACATCCACACGTTTTAGGTATATCGCGGTATGCATGCCTTTGCAAGTCAGCTTTGTCTGCTCTCACGGGTCTAGATCAACGCACAGCGGTCCGTCTGGCTCCATTGATCAGTTTTGGGTGATCTCCCTGCTAAAGCCAGACTTTTCATTGCGATTGATACCTTTGTCAAAGAGTAGACTTCAGAACCGGAGACAAGAAATAAAAAAAACCAGTAAATTAACCTGAAGACGTATGTTGTGCATAATTAAGAGATACTCATCCACTTTTGCGAACCGTGAACCGTCTCATTTTGTACCTCTTAACCAAGAATTGATTGTTTGTTTGTTTTATCACAGTAATCACGAAATTTCCTTATGTGTTTGATCATTTTATGATATCTCCATGACAACAGTGCAAGGCAAAGCGATAGATCCCTAATAGGGTTTTGAGATAACTTCTCGAGTGAATGCGGTGATCATTCTGCGCAGAAGTGTGAACTCTCACGATGCTAAACGCAAAGATCGGTACTCCAGCCAATCATAGCTCTTACATTTCTCTGAAGCGTTCCTGTTTTCCTCCTCTTGCATGGAATGAAATTTATCAGTCATTTAGCACGGCATAAGATAACTTTCCGGCCTGCAGGCTTGTAGAGTACGTCGAGGAATTTGGCGAAGCAGTTTATTTTAAACGATCACGGTCTCACAGACGGCGGGGAAAGAAGAATTGTTCGTAGAGTTGTTCAGACTCACGGAGGAATATTCTGTCAGGTATGTTAAAGCTAATGTGCCAGCGATGTCATCGAACATTAGAATTGTCATTATGAAACAAGGCAGCCTTTCTCTGAAAACAGCACCGCGGATATGAATGCTAGAAAGTATTAGCGCATCATCGGCCAGCTTATTAATTTGAAAAGTTTCTATAATAATTGTAGATAACAGGAACGAGTAAATGGAGTCCAAAATGGCCTCCGCATGGCATCGTAAAATTTACTGTATTATATCAATTGGAAAGGCAACTTTTTGAAGCATGAATAGCAAAAATCTGTACTTTTTAGACGTATGGTAGGTCAACTGGTTACAATGCGTTTCTGCAGCACAGCTTATAAAATGGTATTTTAACATTACTGATTACACGACAATAACTGCTTCTGTGCACGCGCATGCATGCTTTGATTTTCAATGCCTCACTTTGTATCAATAATAATCGTCTTTCACTGCTACCAAAACAAAAGTACGTTCAAATGCATCTAGACAACTATTATGTACCTGAGGACATGAAACATGTAGAATGCAAAATTGAAAGCTCAGTGAAGAGAAAAGTGACAGTCGGTGTGCGATGCAAATTTAAGACAATAATGAGCACAAAATAACGTTTTCACCATTATTCACCATTATTATAAAGGTGTCATTTTAAAGGCTTGTAACAATTTACGCTTTCCAATTGATATATGTTGGAGTCTACTCTACATCAGAAAACATCAAAGCGACACACCTCACCGATTTGAGAGAAGGTTGAAAATTTTGAATTTTAACTATTTCCCGGAAACTGGCCGTACAAAGATTTTAAGGAAGACCTTAAACAAATCTGAAATACATTTGCCTCTCCTGTCTACCTACCGATTCCAAGTACATGCTTCTAAAGCATTTTAAGTTATCTCTATCCATGGCACTATATCTCTAATTTATATTTGGCCAAGCGAAGTGACCAGCGAAGTGCTTTTGTTTATAAAAACATTTCCCATCAGTTTCCTTTGGTATACGTGTATTTGGTAGTACATCATCAGTTATAGCTGTCGTAACGTCCATATTCTTTAGGCTGATTGGACATTATCTTTGCGGGTGAAGATGTACTTCTCAGTCGTATTAAAGGTATACAGTCACCTGTAATCTAAATATGCCCATATATGGTCAAAGGAGCATTCCTTGGTATTCAAAATGCCCATGTGAGAGCGCTGTTTTTAAAAAGCGGCCACCCGCTTAAAATCTGTGATTGGTTAGATTTTCTCTTTCCATGGTAACTGTGGCAAAATTGGAACAGGTGACAGTATACCTTTAATGCCCGCCATGTTTAGTACTAGGTCATCAGTCAGACTGGCGATTTAGTAAGTCCGTGTGACGCGCAGAATAATATTAAAAAATAAAAATAACAATGATAAGAATAACAGCAGCAATAACAACAAGAACAACAACAACAACAGCAATAATAATAATAATAATAATAATAATAATAATAATAATAATAACGCAACTCTGGCAGAGATAACCATATAAATCATTTCGTAGACTTGACTTTGTTCTGGAATATAACAATTGTTGGTAATACTTTCGCGTAACTTTAACATTTTAATGATGTGCTCCTTAACGACACAGAAAATTTGAATAGAGCGAATTGACTTAAGTTTGCACAGGAACCAAAAGAAATTAAGTAATGATCAACATATAGTATACATAAGATAGATCTGCACCGGAGTAATCAAAAGCCTTCTCATGAAGTCGTTCAGTTTTCTTGTCACACAAACCTCAAAAGTTTTTTTCTGACGGACTAACACTAATAATAAAGTATCTAACATACCAAAAACATCACATGATACTACTTAGGTAACAAAAAACGTTGAATCGGACGCTAGACTACAAACCAGTGAAGCATTTATATGATTTCGGTAAATGTTTACACCATAACAGCAGGGCTATTTGTTCAGGAATGATATTTATTATTCCTATTCTTGGGGATGATATACACTGCCTGTCTGTCTGTCTCTTGGTCTCTCTCTCCGCCTATCTATCTATCTATCTATCTATCTATCTATCTATCTATCTATCTATCTATCTATCTATCTATCTATCTATCACTTATGCTGGATTAATGTTATATGTCAGACTACAAAAAGGATGAGAATGCATAGTAATAGAAATTGACTTTATTTCAATGTGATTGCAAGAAACAATATGGCCGATTTTCAGCATAAGGGATACATAGACAGTATGAATTACAATTACAGACTCAACACATGTTGTTGACTGCTTCGGTATCGATCCAACTTACAAGAAAATTGTTCGAGTTAACCTTTTATTATAATGTTTGTTTTTAGAACTTTTCAGACAATTATTTCAATTATGGCCGGTATTGAAATAGTCTAAACCTTGAAATAAGAACGTATTTCATTTGACAGGTCTGCCAAATAATGCTGGGCAAGTCTAGAAGACGTCAGCACACTATCGTCACCCTCTTCAATTACAAACATGAGCTAACTGTCAGAGTAATCTATGTTTTCATACCCGTCAGTCTGTTGTCTCTATTGCAAGTGCAATATCATGATGGCATTAACGCTTCCACAGTTGCACATTCACTGTACATTGATTGGAAATAACATACCACGCAACCAAAATAGTTGACAGCGGTATTTTATCGCTTGCCTTGAGTCAAATGTAACACTTTCGATGATTAGCAATTAGAATCAAAGTGAAAGGTGAGAGGTGAACCTCTTTGAAAGGCGTGAATT
Organism: Ptychodera flava; assembly: GCF_041260155.1. Taxonomy (NCBI): domain Eukaryota; kingdom Metazoa; phylum Hemichordata; class Enteropneusta; family Ptychoderidae; genus Ptychodera; species Ptychodera flava. The sequence goes on from NW_027248309.1 coordinate 102,820, forward strand.
GGACAGGTATTAGCGTAGGTAACAGATCTAGGAAGCGGAGCGCACTGAAAGTGTGATTCTATTTGACTTGAACGAAGGTCCTACTCCGTACTGGCGATTTGATTTGCCGTTACGAAAATTTTGTGAACGGTCATCTGTTTCCGCGCCAAAGAGGAGAAAATAAATTGCAAACGTCGATGAAAATCCCTGAGCTTTCCTGACGTCGTCTTAGGCTAATATATCGTACACTGACCAACAGACTTGAAATTTAATGAATGCTGCTTGCGTTCCGACGTAGCTAATAGAAAGTATTTGGAAAATCGCCTGGATCTTGAACGGAAAGCAATATTTCTTGCAGTCCCCATGATAAAATGAAGATCAGTAATTTATCATAAAATACAGAAGTATATGTAAAGTATATGCGCGAAACGACTGCATTTTGGATTTTGCATTTTGGGAACTAAAATTCTCTCGATGGAAATGTTATGATTTACGGAATGTGGAGTCCATTAACATTTATTAACATTTATAACGACAAAAGGGACTCTCTTCACCTGTGTTCCAAACGGTGAATTATAGTAGGTAGTTAAAAGAACGGATGTATCTTACGGCAATGTGCGAGGAAGTAACCCTCGGCGACGCTTCATAGGAAACCATAGCAACAAAGTTGAAATTTTTGAGTTTTGAGTTTAGTCTGTTTCTGTGTTGTTGTTGTTCTTCCAAACGAAAGTTAAACAATTTTACTTTTGAAGATATAATACCAACCATCTTTGCAGAACGTCTCCATTAATTACTCTCGCTCTGTTAAAGACGAAACCGTAAGATTTAATCGTCTTGGAGAGTTGGCACCGGTCTGAATTGGATGAACGAACCGAAATCCCAGTGACAGATTGTGAAATGCAGAATGTTTCACGTGCTAGCCTACAGTACAGAATAAGATTGAACTTCGATAGAATTCCACAGGCGGTCGCTGCACTCACTTTCTCTGAACTTAAATTTTAAAGGGAAAGGACACAACATAGAAACTACTAAAATTAAGTATGTCTCAGCTCTGCTGTTACCTTGGAATAAAGCTAACGTTGCGAGAGGAATGGATTATTGAGACGGTAGTCTATCAAGTGTATCAAGAATAGGGTCAATTGAAAAGCGTCACATCACATTTTAAGCAATGTTTGAGTCCTCTCTTCCTTCCTTCTCGACAGCGTATAACCCTAAGCAGGTGTCGATTACATTAATTGACAGCATGTGATGCCATATTGCTTATACCGTCGTCAAGGAATTTATATGCAACATGGCGTTGACAGCCTTGCAACAAGTCACCGCATTGCATAGTTTAAATGAAACTTCGACAGCGAGTTACCTGTCCGTATAATGAAAGTTTAGAGTACATGTTTTATTTATTTATTTATTTATTATTTATTTATTTATTATTTATTTATTTATTTATTTGTTTATTTTCAGATTTCTATTTTCAGACTAAGCGGTGTAGGACCGCAGCAATAACTGGAAATTATCACTGTTTTACACAACCAAATTCAGTCGTGACCGTATGTCATATGACTGTGCGCTCTCTGTCCCTACCTCCCACCCTCCCTCCCTCCTCCCCAGGCGCGCCTCTCTCTCTCTCCCTCTCTCTCTCTCTCTCTCTCTCTCTCTCTCTCTCTCTGGATTGAAAGTTTGTATCGAATGATATCCTAATATCACACGGCGTCTTTCATGATTTAGGGGTGCCCATAGCATGAAATAAAGAACATTGTAGTCAGTTTGAAAATTTGTTCTAATGTAATCTGATCCTGCCATTCTTCTTTACTGAGCAAAATGTTACCCAAGTTGAGTAGAAAAGTTCGCGCTCATGTTAAAAGAAACTGCGAGGCTATCCTAAGATAAACTAAAAACTTTGGATTTAAATATCCATTTTATGTTCTAGTAAACATAAGTATTATATTACATACATAAACATGTTCTAGTACACATCTTTCAGATAAAGACTCATAATATACGATATCAATTTACCCGGACAATGACGTCGGCGACCAAAATTACTCGCTTTCATTTCAAGGCCTGACCTCTTTCTTCGACAAAGTAGTGTTTTTGAACAAAGCGTCATCTGTGCAAAGTCAATAAAGAAAACCTTGACAATTATTCTGTTTGATATATACTCAATGAATGGTGGCATTTTGAGGCTTGCTTTAAACAATGGAAGCGGTAACTTTGTTTTTATTTTGTTACCGTTTCAGGAAAAATGGCCAACAAGTTGCTTTTCTCAGCTATCGGCCTCCTCGCCGTAATTTCTTTTCACGTAGTGAGAGCTACAGATGGCGACAATGGCGCCAAGAAGCCTTGGTTCATGGCCAACAGTTTATTCGACTCAGCTGACGCCGGCCAGAATGCTTGCTCCCAGCCATGCGGTTGCTGTGATGAAGAATGCCTCCTGCTTTGCTACGAAGCTGTTCTTCAGCTGAACAATGGATTAGCTCCGTCAAATGGCAAACCCAATGCAGTGTATAAAAGGGGGCGCTACGTCTGCCCTGGACCTTGCAACTGTTGTACCATTGGCTGTCTTGCAGATTGTCCACCGAGCGAATGGCCGAAAAAATACTGGGGCAAGTCACGTGGCTAGGTTTTTCATCAAATTATAGCGCTTACAAGCATGAGTCAAGCTCGTCTTTTGAGGAAACTATTTGAATTATCTTTTCTCCATGAAATTTTAATCACAGTTGCTCAAGATTATAAAAGACATACGTAAGAAGCCTAGTAAATAAATTATAAACATTAAGTACTAGCAAAATATCTCAGTGTATATTATTTACTTTCTGGGATAAAAATTGAGTTTGTGATATTTTTCAATATTTCTGAACCGAGAAGCACTTTTTAAATCTTGAATATTTTTATAACTTAAATGTTTACAGTAGAATGCAAGCTTATGTGATACATTAATCGTATAAAAAGGATAGAATAATTACCCACTTATTTCCAAAGAGTGAAATATGTTGTTGGATATTTTGCCGCATCATGGATAAATTTTGTATCACTCCTTTGCTTCGCATAATGGATCCAATAACCCCCTCCCATTCGGTGCAATTACAGTAAATTTGCCCTATCCATTCATACATTGCCGGATGCAAACAATTGAAAACCGGGAAAATTTCCAAGACCATCTTGTTACATTAGTAAATTTGACCTCATACTCATATGCTAAATTGATATTATTTTTGTCGCGTGCCTATTATTTGAACTATGTTACTTACTTTTGCTATTGGACAGTTTACCAGACAAGTCTCCTAATCAGTTATACATTCCAGTTATCTGTATTCTTTTACACAAAAGGAGTATCCGAGATGTACTGTTTTAGTCAAATAAACTGTTCGCTGTTGGTAAACCACACAAAAGAAGTGTCCGCTGCCTCTTTATCAATATAATCGAGAAAAATAAAATGAAGCTAGTACCTGGGGTTCACTTGAAAGAAAATTGACACATGGAAAAATATCACAGTATTATAGTAGTACGCCTCTTTCCGATGTAGCGAAGTAGATTCAAGCCAACGAACTGTGAGAAAATCTGTCGAATTGGGGCTAATGAAAAGCACACAGAGAGACAATGCATTTAAACTTGTCAGAGACCAACATTGAATTGCACAAAATGAAATGACAAAAACACACTAAATATTTGAATTAAACAGTAAAAATCTACATCTCACAATGATATACTTGATGAAGTGGTTATTCACAATGAATTCCATACGACAATCTCTTCAAGAGTATGACCATCCCTTGTACAAAGCGCTCATGCTGATGAGACAGAAAAGAATGATCGATTGATTTCAGCAGCAATCCGCCCATACCGTATCACGCTTGAGCTGGCGACACTGGCTCAACACTAGTCCACTTTGGAAGCACAGCAACACACCTTAAAAACGCTCGACAGAGCCGTGCCAAATTGGTACAGTGATGTTCAATCTAGGTTTTGACTTAGGATCCGATGCGCTTCAGGGACAGATTTTTGGACGCTCAGATTTTACAATTCTCTTCTGGTTTCAGTGTCGCCCCTGGGGTTCTTTTTACAGCTCTTTGATCATGGTCGTACACAATTTATATACAATTTAAATTCAAACAAGTGAAAAATGAATTCTTCTCCAGATAGGAATAAACTTTGTTGACACTCAACCTACCAAAATGTAATCACACTGGTATTTCAAGGGTTACAGAGTGTTCAAACTGAATGAGCTGTGCAAACACTGAATAGCTACACTATCAATGGAGGCAGTCAGTAGTCTTGCATGCTATCTTCATGCAAAACATACACTAGCGCCGACGGTACGGATATCATGATCGCTCAGTACTAATGAATTAACAAGAGAACGGAGACAGACAGACAGACAGCCAGAGAGACAGTGAATAAAACATATACAAAGAGGAACTAAAGATACTTTGTGGGTGCAGGGACAGTGCTTGAATGCAGTACTAAAATTCTTATTTCATTGGTAGTAACAATTTATAGTACATCCTGAACAAACATAACAAATATGATTATCTTCACCAGGACTTGAACTATAGCAGTATAGACTGCTGCATCGAGCTGCGAGCATCAGTAGGTTACACCGATTGTTGATCACAGCGGCATTTTAACATTCTGAACAGAAATATGCAAAATTCAAGGGTTTTCAAGGCTTTTCAACAGTCGTTACCCACGATGACAGAGGGCGCTCTTGCAAGACAATACACTCGAACTCGTCAAATAACTTATACGATCGCCTACGACCATACCACGTAGAACACACCGGTTCTCGTCCGATCACCGAAGTTAAGCTACGTTGGGCGTGGTTAGTACTTGGATGGGTGACCGCCTGGAATACCACGTGTTGTAGGCTTCATTCATTTTATTTTTTTCTGACTTAAATATATTTAAATTTTACAAATATTTAAATTTTACTTGAATCCCACCCAACTTCAATCCCATAAGCCTCCAAATTGAGTTTGGAGTCCGCGTGTGTCGCTCAAATTTTACTTGAGAAAATCTATTGCCAGAGTTGCACGACAAAATAGTCATATTTTGGTCCATTTCTACGACCATACCAATTTTATTTTTTATACTTCCAACATGTATTCAACCCCATAATATCCAAAGCGTTGGATTTATTATGTACAGGTAGGTGCCATATGAAGGTCCAACAAGAGTGTGGCAGAAATGAATGAAAACAATATGAAAAATCCATCACTCTTTCGTCAAGTCTGAGGTCCGAGTCGCTTCTTGACGCGGTGGTGGCTTCATTTAAGATGGGCTCAAATAACTTATACGATCGCCTACGACCATACCACGTAGAACACACCGGTTCTCGTCCGATCACCGAAGTTAAGCTACGTTGGGCGTGGTTAGTACTTGGATGGGTGACCGCCTGGGAATACCACGTGTTGTAGGCTTCATTCATTTTATTTTTTTCTGACTTAAATATATTTAAATTTTACAAATATTTAAATTTTACTTGAATCCCACCCACTTCAATCCCATAAGCCTCCAAATTGAGTTTGGAGTCCGCGTGTGTCGCTCAAATTTTACTTGAGAAAATCTATTGCCAGAGTTGCACGACAAAATAGTCATATTGGTCCATTTCTACGACCATACCAATTTTATTTTTATACTTCCAACATTATTCAACCCCATAATATCCAAAGCGTTGGATTTATTATGTACAGGTAGGTGCCATATGAAGGTCCAACAAGAGTGTGGCAGAAATGAATGAAAACAATATAAAAATCCATCACTCTTTCGTCAAGTCTGAGGTCCGAGTCGCTTCTTGACGCGGTGGTGGCTTCATTTAAGATGGGCTCAAATAACTTATACGATCGCCTACGACCATACCACGTAGAACACACCGGTTCTCGTCCGATCACCGAAGTTAAGCTACGTTGGGCGTGGTTAGTACTTGGATGGGTGACCGCCTGGGAATACCACGTGTTGTAGGCTTCATTCATTTTATTTTTTTCTGACTTAAATATATTTAAATTTTACAAATATTTAAATTTTACTTGAATCCCACCCAACTTCAATCCCATAAGCCTCCAAATTGAGTTTGGAGTCCGCGTGTGTCGCTCAAATTTTACTTGAGAAAATCTATTGCCAGAGTTGCACGACAAAATAGTCATATTTGGTCCATTTCTACGACCATACCAATTTTATTTTTTATACTTCCAACATGTATTCAACCCCATAATATCCAAAGCGTTGGATTTATTATGTACAGGTAGGTGCCATATGAAGGTCCAACAAGAGTGTGGCAGAAATGAATGAAAACAATATGAAAAATCCATCACTCTTTCGTCAAGTCTGAGGTCCGAGTCGCTTCTTGACGCGGTGGTGGCTTCATTTAAGATGGGCTCAAATAACTTATACGATCGCCTACGACCATACCACGTAGAACACACCGGTTCTCGTCCGATCACCGAAGTTAAGCTACGTTGGGCGTGGTTAGTACTTGGATGGGTGACCGCCTGGGAATACCACGTGTTGTAGGCTTCATTCATTTTATTTTTTTCTGACTTAAATATATTTAAATTTTACAAATATTTAAATTTTTACTTGAATCCCACCCAACTTCAATCCCATAAGCCTCCAAATTGAGTTTGGAGTCCGCGTGTGTCGCTCAAATTTTACTTGAGAAAATCTATTGCCAGAGTTGCACGACAAAATAGTCATATTTGGTCCATTTCTACGACCATACCAATTTTATTTTTTATACTTCCAACATGTATTCAACCCCATAATATCCAAAGCGTTGGATTTATTATGTACAGGTAGGTGCCATATGAAGGTCCAACAAGAGTGTGGCAGAAATGAATGAAAACAATATGAAAAATCCATCACTCTTTCGTCAAGTCTGAGGTCCGAGTCGCTTCTTGACGCGGTGGTGGCTTCATTTAAGATGGGCTCAAATAACTTATACGATCGCCTACGACCATACCACGTAGAACACACCGGTTCTCGTCCGATCACCGAAGTTAAGCTACGTTGGGCGTGGTTAGTACTTGGATGGGTGACCGCCTGGGAATACCACGTGTTGTAGGCTTCATTCATTTTATTTTTTTCTGACTTAAATATATTTAAATTTTACAAATATTTAAATTTTACTTGAATCCCACCCAACTTCAATCCCATAAGCCTCCAAATTGAGTTTGGAGTCCGCGTGTGTCGCTCAAATTTTACTTGAGAAAATCTATTGCCAGAGTTGCACGACAAAATAGTCATATTTGGTCCATTTCTACGACCATACCAATTTTATTTTTTATACTTCCAACATGTATTCAACCCCATAATATCCAAAGCGTTGGATTTATTATGTACAGGTAGGTGCCATATGAAGGTCCAACAAGAGTGTGGCAGAAATGAATGAAAACAATATGAAAAATCCATCACTCTTTCGTCAAGTCTGAGGTCCGAGTCGCTTCTTGACGCGGTGGTGGCTTCATTTAAGATGGGCTCAAATAACTTATACGATCGCCTACGACCATACCACGTAGAACACACCGGTTCTCGTCCGATCACCGAAGTTAAGCTACGTTGGGCGTGGTTAGTACTTGGATGGGTGACCGCCTGGAATACCACGTGTTGTAGGCTTCATTCATTTTATTTTTTTCTGACTTAAATATATTTAAATTTTACAATATTTAAATTTTACTTGAATCCCACCCAACTTCAATCCCATAAGCCTCCAAATTGAGTTTGGAGTCCGCGTGTGTCGCTCAAATTTTACTTGAGAAAATCTATTGCCAGAGTTGCACGACAAAATAGTCATATTTGGTCCATTCTACGACCATACCAATTTTATTTTTTATACTTCCAACATGTATTCAACCCCATAATATCCAAAGCGTTGGATTTATTATGTACAGGTAGGTGCCATATGAAGGTCCAACAAGAGTGTGGCAGAAATGAATGAAAACAATATGAAAAATCCATCACTCTTTCGTCAAGTCTGAGGTCCGAGTCGCTTCTTGACGCGGTGGTGGCTTCATTTAAGATGGGCTCAAATAACTTATACGATCGCCTACGACCATACCACGTAGAACACACCGGTTCTCGTCCGATCACCGAAGTTAAGCTACGTTGGGCGTGGTTAGTACTTGGATGGGTGACCGCCTGGGAATACCACGTGTTGTAGGCTTCATTCATTTTATTTTTTCTGACTTAAATATATTTAAATTTTACAAATATTTAAATTTTACTTGAATCCCACCCAACTTCAATCCCATAAGCCTCCAAATTGAGTTTGGAGTCCCCGCGTGTGTCGCTCAAATTTTACTTGAGAAAATCTATTGCCAGAGTTGCACGACAAAATAGTCATATTTGGTCCATTTCTACGACCATACCAATTTTATTTTTTATACTTCCAACATGTATTCAACCCCATAATATCCAAAGCGTTGGATTTATTATGTACAGGTAGGTGCCATATGAAGGTCCAACAAGAGTGTGGCAGAAATGAATGAAAACAATATGAAAAATCCATCACTCTTTCGTCAAGTCTGAGGTCCGAGTCGCTTCTTGACGCGGTGGTGGCTTCATTTAAGATGGGCCTCAAATAACTTATACGATCGCCTACGACCATACCACGTAGAACACACCGGTTCTCGTCCGATCACCGAAGTTAAGCTACGTTGGGCGTGGTTAGTACTTGGATGGGTGACCGCCTGGGAATACCACGTGTTGTAGGCTTCATTCATTTTATTTTTTTCTGACTTAAATATATTTAAATTTTACAAATATTTAAATTTTACTTGAATCCCACCCAACTTCAATCCCATAAGCCTCCAATTGAGTTTGGAGTCCGCGTGTGTCGCTCAAATTTTACTTGAGAAAATCTATTGCCAGAGTTGCACGACAAAATAGTCATATTTGGTCCATTTCTACGACCATACCAATTTTATTTTTTATACTTCCAACATGTATTCAACCCCATAATATCCAAAGCGTTGATTTATTATGTACAGGTAGGTGCCATATGAAGGTCCAACAAGAGTGTGGCAGAAATGAATGAAAACAATATGAAAAATCCATCACTCTTTCGTCAAGTCTGAGGTCCGAGTCGCTTCTTGACGCGGTGGTGGCTTCATTTAAGATGGGCTCAAATAACTTATACGATCGCCTACGACCATACCACGTAGAACACACCGGTTCTCGTCCGATCACCGAAGTTAAGCTACGTTGGGCGTGGTTAGTACTTGGATGGGTGACCGCCTGGGAATACCACGTGTTGTAGGCTTCATTCATTTTATTTTTTTCTGACTTAAATATATTTAAATTTTACAAATATTTAAATTTTACTTGAATCCCACCCAACTTCAATCCCATAAGCCTCCAAATTGAGTTTGGAGTCCGCGTGTGTCGCTCAATTTTACTTGAGAAAATCTATTGCCAGAGTTGCACGACAAAATAGTCATATTTGGTCCATTTCTACGACCATACCAATTTTATTTTTTATACTTCCAACATGTATTCAACCCCATAATATCCAAAGCGTTGGATTTATTATGTACAGGTAGGTGCCATATGAAGGTCCAACAAGAGTGTGGCAGAAATGAATGAAAACAATATGAAAAATCCATCACTCTTTCGTCAAGTCTGAGGTCCGAGTCGCTTCTTGACGCGGTGGTGGCTTCATTTAAGATGGGCTCAAATAACTTATACGATCGCCTACGACCATACCACGTAGAACACACCGGTTCTCGTCCGATCACCGAAGTTAAGCTACGTTGGGCGTGGTTAGTACTTGGATGGGTGACCGCCTGGGAATACCACGTGTTGTAGGCTTCATTCATTTTATTTTTTTCTGACTTAAATATATTTAAATTTTACAAATATTTAAATTTTACTTGAATCCCACCCAACTTCAATCCCATAAGCCTCCAAATTGAGTTTGGAGTCCGCGTGTGTCGCTCAAATTTTACTTGAGAAAATCTATTGCCAGAGTTGCACGACAAAATAGTCATATTTGGTCCATTTCTACGACCATACCAATTTTATTTTTTATACTTCCAACATGTATTCAACCCCATAATATCCAAAGCGTTGGATTTATTATGTACAGGTAGGTGCCATATGAAGGTCCAACAAGAGTGTGGCAGAAATGAATGAAAACAATATGAAAAATCCATCACTCTTTCGTCAAGTCTGAGGTCCGAGTCGCTTCTTGACGCGGTGGTGGCTTCATTTAAGATGGGCTCAAATAACTTATACGATCGCCTACGACCATACCACGTAGAACACACCGGTTCTCGTCCGATCACCGAAGTTAAGCTACGTTGGGCGTGGTTAGTACTTGGATGGGTGACCGCCTGGGAATACCACGTGTTGTAGGCTTCATTCATTTTATTTTTTTCTGACTTAAATATATTTAAATTTTACAATATTTAAATTTTACTTGAATCCCACCCAACTTCAATCCCATAAGCCTCCAAATTGAGTTTGGAGTCCGCGTGTGTCGCTCAAATTTTACTTGAGAAAATCTATTGCCAGAGTTGCACGACAAAATAGTCATATTTGGTCCATTTCTACGACCATACCATTTTATTTTTTATACTTCCAACATGTATTCAACCCCATAATATCCAAAGCGTTGGATTTATTATGTACAGGTAGGTGCCATATGAAGGTCCAACAAGGTGTGGCAGAAATGAATGAAAACAATATGAAAAATCCATCACTCTTTCGTCAAGTCTGAGGTCCGAGTCGCTTCTTGACGCGGTGGTGGCTTCATTTAAGATGGGCTCAAATAACTTATACGATCGCCTACGACCATACCACGTAGAACACACCGGTTCTCGTCCGATCACCGAAGTTAAGCTACGTTGGGCGTGGTTAGTACTTGGATGGGTGACCGCCTGGGAATACCACGTGTTGTAGGCTTCATTCATTTTATTTTTTCTGACTTAAATATATTTAAATTTTACAAATATTTAAAATTTTACTTGAATCCCACCCAACTTCAATCCCATAAGCCTCCAAATTGAGTTTGGAGTCCGCGTGTGTCGCTCAAATTTTACTTGAGAAAATCTATTGCCAGAGTTGCACGACAAAATAGTCATATTTGGTCCATTTCTACGACCATACCAATTTTATTTTTTATACTTCCAACATGTATTCAACCCCATAATATCCAAAGCGTTGGATTTATTATGTACAGGTAGGTGCCATATGAAGGTCCAACAAGAGTGTGGCAGAAATGAATGAAAACAATATGAAAAATCCATCACTCTTTCGTCAAGTCTGAGGTCCGAGTCGCTTCTTGACGCGGTGGTGGCTTCATTTAAGATGGGCTCAAATAACTTATACGATCGCCTACGACTCCACTTTACTCAAAAACTTATACGATACGCCTACGACCATACCACGTAGAACACACCGGTTCTCGTCCGATTCACCGAAGTTAAGCTACGTTGGGCGTGGTTTAGTACTTGGATGGGTGACCGCCTGGGAATACCACGTGTTGTAGGCTTCATTCATTTTATTTTTTTCTGACTTAAATATATTTAAATTTTACAAATATTTAAATTTTACTTGAATCCCACCCAACTTCAATCCCATAAGCCTCCAAATTGAGTTTGGAGTCCGCGTGTGTCGCTCAAATTTTACTTGAGAAAATCTATTGCCAGAGTTGCACGACAAAATAGTCATATTTGGTCCATTTCTACGACCATACCAATTTTATTTTTTATACTTCCAACATGTATTCAACCCCATAATATCCAAAGCGTTGGATTTATTATGTACAGGTAGGTGCCATATGAAGGTCCAACAAGAGTGTGGCAGAAATGAATGAAAACAATATGAAAAATCCATCACTCTTTCGTCAAGTCTGAGGTCCGAGTCGCTTCTTGACGCGGTGGTGGCTTCATTTAAGATGGGCTCAAATAACTTATACGATCGCCTACGACCATACCACGTAGAACACACCGGTCTCGTCCGATCACCGAAGTTAAGCTACGTTGGGCGTGGTTAGTACTTGGATGGGTGACCGCCTGGGAATACCACGTGTTGTAGGCTTCATTCATTTTATTTTTTTTCTGACTTAAATATATTTAAATTTTACAAATATTTAAATTTTACTTGAATCCCACCCAACTTCAATCCCATAAGCCTCCAAATTGAGTTTGGAGTCCGCGTGTGTCGCTCAAATTTTACTTGAGAAAATCTATTGCCAGAGTTGCACGACAAAATAGTCATATTTGGTCCATTTCTACGACCATACCAATTTTATTTTTTATACTTCCAACATGTATTCAACCCCATAATATCCAAAGCGTTGGATTTATTATGTACAGGTAGGTGCCATATGAAGGTCCAACAAGAGTGTGGCAGAAATGAATGAAAACAATATGAAAAATCCATCACTCTTTCGTCAAGTCTGAGGTCCGAGTCGCTTCTTGACGCGGTGGTGGCTTCATTTAAGATGGGCTCAAATAACTTATACGATCGCCTACGACCATACCACGTAGAACACACCGGTTCTCGTCCGATCACCGAAGTTAAGCTACGTTGGGCGTGGTTAGTACTTGGATGGGTGACCGCCTGGGAATACCACGTGTTGTAGGCTTCATTCATTTTATTTTTTTCTGACTTAAATATATTTAAATTTTACAAATATTTAAATTTTACTTGAATCCCACCCAACTTCAATCCCATAAGCCTCCAAATTGAGTTTGGAGTCCGCGTGTGTCGCTCAAATTTTACTTGAGAAAATCTATTGCCAGAGTTGCACGACAAATAGTCATATTTGGTCCATTTCTACGACCATACCAATTTTATTTTTTATACTTCCAACATGTATTCAACCCCATAATATCCAAAGCGTTGGATTTATTATGTACAGGTAGGTGCCATATGAAGGTCCAACAAGAGTGTGGCAGAAATGAATGAAAACAATATGAAAAATCCATCACTCTTTCGTCAAGTCTGAGGTCCGAGTCGCTTCTTGACGCGGTGGTGGCTTCATTTAAGATGGGCTCAAATAACTTATACGATCGCCTACGACCATACCACGTAGAACACACCGGTTCTCGTCCGATCACCGAAGTTAAGCTACGTTGGGCGTGGTTAGTACTTGGATGGGTGACCGCCTGGGAATACCACGTGTTGTAGGCTTCATTCATTTTATTTTTTTCTGACTTAAATATATTTAAATTTTACAAATATTTAAATTTTACTTGAATCCCACCCAACTTCAATCCCATAAGCCTCCAAATTGAGTTTTGAGTCCGCGTGTGTCGCTCAAATTTTACTTGAGAAAATCTATTGCCAGAGTTGCACGACAAAATAGTCATATTTGGTCCATTTCTACGACCATACCAATTTTATTTTTTATACTTCCAACATGTATTCAACCCCATAATATCCAAAGCGTTGGATTTATTATGTACAGGTAGGTGCCATATGAAGGTCCAACAAGAGTGTGGCAGAAATGAATGAAAACAATATGAAAAATCCATCACTCTTTCGTCAAGTCTGAGGTCCGAGTCGCTTCTTGACGCGGTGGTGGCTTCATTTAAGATGGGCTCAAATAACTTATACGATCGCCTACGACCATACCACGTAGAACACACCGGTTCTCGTCCGATCACCGAAGTTAAGCTACGTTGGGCGTGGTTAGTACTTGGATGGGTGACCGCCTGGGAATACCACGTGTTGTAGGCTTCATTCATTTTATTTTTTTCTGACTTAAATATATTTAAATTTTACAAATATTTAAATTTTACTTGAATCCCACCCAACTTCAATCCCATAAGCCTCCAAATTGAGTTTGGAGTCCGCGTGTGTCGCTCAAATTTTACTTGAGAAAATCTATTGCCAGAGTTGCACGACAAAATAGTCATATTTGGTCCATTTCTACGACCATACCAATTTTATTTTTTATACTTCCAACATGTATTCAACCCCATAATATCCAAAGCGTTGGATTTATTATGTACAGGTAGGTGCCATATGAAGGTCCAACAAGAGTGTGGCAGAAATGAATGAAAACAATATGAAAAATCCATCACTCTTTCGTCAAGTCTGAGGTCCGAGTCGCTTCTTGACGCGGTGGTGGCTTCATTTAAAGATGGGCTCAAATAACTTATACGATCGCCTACGACCATACCACGTAGAACACACCGGTTCTCGTCCGATCACCGAAGTTAAGCTACGTTGGGCGTGGTTAGTACTTGGATGGGTGACCGCCTGGGAATACCACGTGTTGTAGGCTTCATTCATTTTATTTTTTTCTGACTTAAATATATTTAAATTTTACAAATATTTAAATTTTACTTGAATCCCACCCAACTTCAATCCCATAAGCCTCCAAATTGAGTTTGGAGTCCGCGTGTGTCGCTCAAATTTTACTTGAGAAAATCTATTGCCAGAGTTGCACGACAAAATAGTCATATTTGGTCCATTTCTACGACCATACCAATTTTATTTTTTATACTTCCAACATGTATTCAACCCCATAATATCCAAAGCGTTGGATTTATTATGTACAGGTAGGTGCCATATGAAGGTCCAACAAGAGTGTGGCAGAAATGAATGAAAACAATATGAAAAATCCATCACTCTTTCGTCAAGTCTGAGGTCCGAGTCGCTTCTTGACGCGGTGGTGGCTTCATTTAAGATGGGCTCAAATAACTTATACGATCGCCTACGACCATACCACGTAGAACACACCGGTTCTCGTCCGATCACCGAAGTTAAGCTACGTTGGGCGTGGTTAGTACTTGGATGGGTGACCGCCTGGGAATACCACGTGTTGTAGGCTTCATTCATTTTATTTTTTTCTGACTTAAATATATTTAAATTTTACAAATATTTAAATTTTACTTGAATCCCACCCAACTTCAATCCATAAGCCTCCAAATTGAGTTGGAGTCCGCGTGTGTCGCTCAAATTTTACTTGAGAAAATCTATTGCCAGAGTTGCACGACAAAATAGTCATATTTGGTCCATTTCTACGACCATACCAATTTTATTTTTTATACTTCCAACATGTATTCAACCCCATAATATCCAAAGCGTTGGATTTATTATGTACAGGTAGGTGCCATATGAAGGTCCAACAAGAGTGTGGCAGAAATGAATGAAAACAATATGAAAAATCCATCACTCTTTCGTCAAGTCTGAGGTCCGAGTCGCTTCTTGACGCGGTGGTGGCTTCATTTAAGATGGGCTCAAATAACTTATACGATCGCCTACGACCATACCACGTAAGAACACACCGGTTCTCGTCCGATCACCGAAGTTAAGCTACGTTGGGCGTGGTTAGTACTTGGATGGGTGACCGCCTGGGAATACCACGTGTTGTAGGCTTCATTCATTTTATTTTTTTCTGACTTAAATATATTTAAATTTTACAAATATTTAAATTTTACTTGAATCCCACCCAACTTCAATCCCATAAGCCTCCAAATTGAGTTTGGAGTCCGCGTGTGTCGCTCAAATTTTACTTGAGAAAATCTATTGCCAGAGTTGCACGACAAAATAGTCATATTTGGTCCATTTCTACGACCATACCAATTTTATTTTTTATACTTCCAACATGTATTCAACCCCATAATATCCAAAGCGTTGGATTTATTATGTACAGGTAGGTGCCATATGAAGGTCCAACAAGAGTGTGGCAGAAATGAATGAAAACAATATGAAAAATCCATCACTCTTTCGTCAAGTCTGAGGTCCGAGTCGCTTCTTGACGCGGTGGTGGCTTCATTTAAGATGGGCTCAAATAACTTATACGATCGCCTACGACCATACCACGTAGAACACACCGGTTCTCGTCCGATCACCGAAGTTAAGCTACGTTGGGCGTGGTTAGTACTTGGATGGGTGACCGCCTGGGAATACCACGTGTTGTAGGCTTCATTCATTTTATTTTTTTCTGACTTAAATATATTTAAATTTTACAAATATTTAAATTTTACTTGAATCCCACCCAACTTCAATCCCATAAGCCTCCAAATTGAGTTTGGAGTCCGCGTGTGTCGCTCAAATTTTACTTGAGAAAATCTATTGCCAGAGTTGCACGACAAAATAGTCATATTTGGTCCATTTCTACGACCATACCAATTTTATTTTTTATACTTCCAACATGTATTCAACCCCATAATATCCAAAGCGTTGGATTTATTATGTACAGGTAGGTGCCATATGAAGGTCCAACAGAGTGTGGCAGAAATGAATGAAAACAATATGAAAAATCCATCACTCTTTCGTCAAGTCTGAGGTCCGAGTCGCTTCTTGACGCGGTGGTGGCTTCATTTAAGATGGGCTCAAATAACTTATACGATCGCCTACGACCATACCACGTAGAACACACCGGTTCTCGTCCGATCACCGAAGTTAAGCTACGTTGGGCGTGGTTAGTACTTGGATGGGTGACCGCCTGGGAATACCACGTGTTGTAGGCTTCATTCATTTTATTTTTTTCTGACTTAAATATATTTAAATTTTACAAATATTTAAATTTTACTTGAATCCCACCCAACTTCAATCCCATAAGCCTCCAAATTGAGTTTGGAGTCCGCGTGTGTCGCTCAAATTTTACTTGAGAAAATCTATTGCCAGAGTTGCACGACAAAATAGTCATATTTGGTCCATTTCTACGACCATACCAATTTTATTTTTTATACTTCCAACATGTATTCAACCCCATAATATCCAAAGCGTTGGATTTATTTGTACAGGTAGGTGCCATATGAAGGTCCAACAAGAGTGTGGCAGAAATGAATGAAAACAATATGAAAAATCCATCACTCTTTCGTCAAGTCTGAGGTCCGAGTCGCTTCTTGACGCGGTGGTGGCTTCATTTAAGATGGGCTCAAATAACTTATACGATCGCCTACGACCATACCACGTAGAACACACCGGTTCTCGTCCGATCACCGAAGTTAAGCTACGTTGGGCGTGGTTAGTACTTGGATGGGTGACCGCCTGGGAATACCACGTGTTGTAGGCTTCATTCATTTTATTTTTTTCTGACTTAAATATATTTAAATTTTACAAATATTTAAATTTTACTTGAATCCCACCCAACTTCAATCCCATAAGCCTCCAAATTGAGTTTGGAGTCCGCGTGTGTCGCTCAAATTTTACTTGAGAAAATCTATTGCCAGAGTTGCACGACAAAATAGTCATATTTGGTCCATTTCTACGACCATACCAATTTTATTTTTTATACTTCCAAATGTATTCAACCCCATAATATCCAAAGCGTTGGATTTATTATGTACAGGTAGGTGCCATATGAAGGTCCAACAAGAGTGTGGCAGAAATGAATGAAAACAATATAAAAATCCATCACTCTTTCGTCAAGTCTGAGGTCCGAGTCGCTTCTTGACGCGGTGGTGGCTTCATTTAAGATGGGCTCAAATAACTTATACGATCGCCTACGACCATACCACGTAGAACACACCGGTTCTCGTCCGATCACCGAAGTTAAGCTACGTTGGGCGTGGTTAGTACTTGGATGGGTGACCGCCTGGGAATACCACGTGTTGTAGGCTTCATTCATTTTATTTTTTTCTGACTTAAATATATTTAAATTTTACAAATATTTAAATTTTACTTGAATCCCACCCAACTTCAATCCCATAAGCCTCAATTGAGTTTGGAGTCCGCGTGTGTCGCTCAAATTTTACTTGAGAAAATCTATTGCCAGAGTTGCACGACAAAATAGTCATATTTGGTCCATTTCTACGACCATACCAATTTTATTTTTTATACTTCCAACATGTATTCAACCCATAATATCCAAAGCGTTGGATTTATTATGTACAGGTAGGTGCCATATGAAGGTCCAACAAGAGTGTGGCAGAAATGAATGAAAACAATATGAAAATCCATCACTCTTTCGTCAAGTCTGAGGTCCGAGTCGCTTCTTGACGCGGTGGTGGCTTCATTTAAGATGGGCTCAAATAACTTATACGATCGCCTACGACCATACCACGTAGAACACACCGGTTCTCGTCCGATCACCGAAGTTAAGCTACGTTGGGCGTGGTTAGTACTTGGATGGGTGACCGCCTGGGAATACCACGTGTTGTAGGCTTCATTCATTTTATTTTTTTCTGACTTAAATATATTTAAATTTTACAAATATTTAAATTTACTTGAATCCCACCAACTTCAATCCCATAAGCCTCCAAATTGAGTTTGGAGTCCGCGTGTGTCGCTCAAATTTTACTTGAGAAAATCTATTGCCAGAGTTGCACGACAAAATAGTCATATTTGGTCCATTTCTACGACCATACCAATTTTATTTTTTATACTTCCAACATGTATTCAACCCCATAATATCCAAAGCGTTGGATTTATTATGTACAGGTAGGTGCCATATGAAGGTCCAACAAGAGTGTGGCAGAAATGAATGAAAACAATATGAAAAATCCATCACTCTTTCGTCAAGTCTGAGGTCCGAGTCGCTTCTTGACGCGGTGGTGGCTTCATTTAAGATGGGCTCAAATAACTTATACGATCGCCTACGACCATACCACGTAGAACACACCGGTTCTCGTCCGATCACCGAGTTAAGCTACGTTGGGCGTGGTTAGTACTTGGATGGGTGACCGCCTGGGAATACCACGTGTTGTAGGCTTCATTCATTTTATTTTTTTCTGACTTAAATATATTTAAATTTTACAAATATTTAAATTTTACTTGAATCCCACCCAACTTCAATCCCATAAGCCTCCAAATTGAGTTTGGAGTCCGCGTGTGTCGCTCAAATTTTACTTGAGAAAATCTATTGCCAGAGTTGCACGACAAAATAGTCATATTTGGTCCATTTCTACGACCATACCAATTTTATTTTTTATACTTCCAACATGTATTCAACCCCATAATATCCAAAGCGTTGGATTTATTATGTACAGGTAGGTGCCATATGAAGGTCCAACAAGAGTGTGGCAGAAATGAATGAAAACAATATGAAAAATCCATCACTCTTTCGTCAAGTCTGAGGTCCGAGTCGCTTCTTGACGCGGTGGTGGCTTCATTTAAGATGGGCTCAAATAACTTATACGATCGCCTACGACCATACCACGTAGAACACACCGGTTCTCGTCCGATCACCGAAGTTAAGCTACGTTGGGCGTGGTTAGTACTTGGATGGGTGACCGCCTGGGAATACCACGTGTTGTAGGCTTCATTCATTTTATTTTTTTCTGACTTAAATATATTTAAATTTTACAAATATTTAAATTTTACTTGAATCCCACCCAACTTCAATCCCATAAGCCTCCAAATTGAGTTTGGAGTCCGCGTGTGTCGCTCAATTTTACTTGAGAAAATCTATTGCCAGAGTTGCACGACAAAATAGTCATATTTGGTCCATTTCTACGACCATACCAATTTTATTTTTTATACTTCCAACATGTATTCAACCCCATAATATCCAAAGCGTTGGATTTATTATGTACAGGTAGGTGCCATATGAAGGTCCAACAAGAGTGTGGCAGAAATGAATGAAAACAATATGAAAAATCCATCACTCTTTCGTCAAGTCTGAGGTCCGAGTCGCTTCTTGACGCGGTGGTGGCTTCATTTAAGATGGGCTCAAATAACTTATACGATCGCCTACGACCATACCACGTAGAACACACCGGTTCTCGTCCGATCACCGAAGTTAAGCTACGTTGGGCGTGGTTAGTACTTGGATGGGTGACCGCCTGGGAATACCACGTGTTGTAGGCTTCATTCATTTTATTTTTTTCTGACTTAAATATATTTAAATTTTACAAATATTTAAATTTTACTTGAATCCCACCCAACTTCAATCCCATAAGCCTCCAAATTGAGTTTGGAGTCCGCGTGTGTCGCTCAAATTTTACTTGAGAAAATCTATTGCCAGAGTTGCACGACAAAATAGTCATATTTGGTCCATTTCTACGACCATACCAATTTTATTTTTTATACTTCCAACATGTATTCAACCCCATAATATCCAAAGCGTTGGATTTATTATGTACAGGTAGGTGCCATATGAAGGTCCAACAAGAGTGTGGCAGAAATGAATGAAAACAATATGAAAAATCCATCACTCTTTCGTCAAGTCTGAGGTCCGAGTCGCTTCTTGACGCGGTGGTGGCTTCATTTAAGATGGGCTCAAATAACTTATACGATCGCCTACGACCATACCACGTAGAACACACCGGTTCTCGTCCGATCACCGAAGTTAAGCTACGTTGGGCGTGGTTAGTACTTGGATGGGTGACCGCCTGGGAATACCACGTGTTGTAGGCTTCATTCATTTTATTTTTTTCTGACTTAAATATATTTAAATTTTACAAATATTTAAATTTTACTTGAATCCCACCCAACTTCAATCCCATAAGCCTCCAAATTGAGTTTGGAGTCCGCGTGTGTCGCTCAAATTTTACTTGAGAAAATCTATTGCCAGAGTTGCACGACAAAATAGTCATATTTGGTCCATTTCTACGACCATACCAATTTTATTTTTTATACTTCCAACATGTATTCAACCCCATAATATCCAAAGCGTTGGATTTATTATGTACAGGTAGGTGCCATATGAAGGTCCAACAAGAGTGTGGCAGAAATGAATGAAAACAATATGAAAAATCCATCACTCTTTCGTCAAGTCTGAGGTCCGAGTCGCTTCTTGACGCGGTGGTGGCTTCATTTAAGATGGGCTCAAATAACTTATACGATCGCCTACGACCATACCACGTAGAACACACCGGTTCTCGTCCGATCACCGAAGTTAAGCTACGTTGGGCGTGGTTAGTACTTGGATGGGTGACCGCCTGGGAATACCACGTGTTGTAGGCTTCATTCATTTTATTTTTTTCTGACTTAAATATATTTAAATTTTACAAATATTTAAATTTTACTTGAATCCCACCCAACTTCAATCCCATAAGCCTCCAAATTGAGTTTGGAGTCCGCGTGTGTCGCTCAAATTTTACTTGAGAAAATCTATTGCCAGAGTTGCACGACAAAATAGTCATATTTGGTCCATTTCTACGACCATACCAATTTTATTTTTTATACTTCCAACATGTATTCAACCCCATAATATCCAAAGCGTTGGATTTATTATGTACAGGTAGGTGCCATATGAAGGTCCAACAAGAGTGTGGCAGAAATGAATGAAAACAATATGAAAAATCCATCACTCTTTCGTCAAGTCTGAGGTCCGAGTCGCTTCTTGACGCGGTGGTGGCTTCATTTAAGATGGGCTCAAATAACTTATACGATCGCCTACGACCATACCACGTAGAACACACCGGTTCTCGTCCGATCACCGAAGTTAAGCTACGTTGGGCGTGGTTAGTACTTGGATGGGTGACCGCCTGGGAATACCACGTGTTGTAGGCTTCATTCATTTTATTTTTTTCTGACTTAAATATATTTAAATTTTACAAATATTTAAATTTTACTTGAATCCCACCCAACTTCAATCCCATAAGCCTCCAAATTGAGTTTGGAGTCCGCGTGTGTCGCTCAAATTTTACTTGAGAAAATCTATTGCCAGAGTTGCACGACAAAATAGTCATATTTGGTCCATTTCTACGACCATACCAATTTTATTTTTTATACTTCCAACATGTATTCAACCCATAATATCCAAAGCGTTGGATTTATTATGTACAGGTAGGTGCCATATGAAGGTCCAACAAGAGTGTGGCAGAAATGAATGAAACAATATGAAAAATCCATCACTCTTTCGTCAAGTCTGAGGTCCGAGTCGCTTCTTGACGCGGTGGTGGCTTCATTTAAGATGGGCTCAAATAACTTATACGATCGCCTACGACCATACCACGTAGAACACACCGGTTCTCGTCCGATCACCGAAGTTAAGCTACGTTGGGCGTGGTTAGTACTTGGATGGGTGACCGCCTGGGAATACCACGTGTTGTAGGCTTCATTCATTTTATTTTTTTCTGACTTAAATATATTTAAATTTTACAAATATTTAAATTTTACTTGAATCCCACCCAACTTCAATCCCATAAGCCTCCAAATTGAGTTTGGAGTCCGCGTGTGTCGCTCAAATTTTACTTGAGAAAATCTATTGCCAGAGTTGCACGACAAAATAGTCATATTTGGTCCATTTCTACGACCATACCAATTTTATTTTTTATACTTCCAACATGTATTCAACCCCATAATATCCAAAGCGTTGGATTTATTATGTACAGGTAGGTGCCATATGAAGGTCCAACAAGAGTGTGGCAGAAATGAATGAAAACAATATGAAAAATCCATCACTCTTTCGTCAAGTCTGAGGTCCGAGTCGCTTCTTGACGCGGTGGTGGCTTCATTTAAGATGGGCTCAAATAACTTATACGATCGCCTACGACCATACCACGTAGAACACACCGGTTCTCGTCCGATCACCGAAGTTAAGCTACGTTGGGCGTGGTTAGTACTTGGATGGGTGACCGCCTGGGAATACCACGTGTTGTAGGCTTCATTCATTTTATTTTTTCTGACTTAAATATATTTAAATTTTACAAATATTTAAATTTTACTTGAATCCCACCCAACTTCAATCCCATAAGCCTCCAAATTGAGTTTGGAGTCCGCGTGTGTCGCTCAAATTTTACTTGAGAAAATCTATTGCCAGAGTTGCACGACAAAATAGTCATATTTGGTCCATTTCTACGACCATACCAATTTTATATTTTTTATACTTCCAACATGTATTCAACCCCATAATATCCAAAGCGTTGGATTTATTATGTACAGGTAGGTGCCATATGAAGGTCCAACAAGAGTGTGGCAGAATGAATGAAAACAATATGAAAAATCCATCACTCTTTCGTCAAGTCTGAGGTCCGAGTCGCTTCTTGACGCGGTGGTGGCTTCATTTAAGATGGGCTCAAATAACTTATACGATCGCCTACGACCATACCACGTAGAACACACCGGTTCTCGTCCGATCACCGAAGTTAAGCTACGTTGGGCGTGGTTAGTACTTGGATGGGTGACCGCCTGGGAATACCACGTGTTGTAGGCTTCATTCATTTTATTTTTTTCTGACTTAAATATATTTAAATTTTACAAATATTTAAATTTTACTTGAATCCCACCCAACTTCAATCCCATAAGCCTCCAAATTGAGTTTGGAGTCCGCGTGTGTCGCTCAAATTTTACTTGAGAAAATCTATTGCCAGAGTTGCACGACAAAATAGTCATATTTGGTCCATTTCTACGACCATACCAATTTTATTTTTTATACTTCCAACATGTATTCAACCCATAATATCCAAAGCGTTGGATTTATTATGTACAGGTAGGTGCCATATGAAGGTCCAACAAGAGTGTGGCAGAAATGAATGAAAACAATATGAAAATCCATCACTCTTTCGTCAAGTCTGAGGTCCGAGTCGCTTCTTGACGCGGTGGTGGCTTCATTTAAGATGGGCTCAAATAACTTATACGATCGCCTACGACCATACCACGTAGAACACACCGGTTCTCGTCCGATCACCGAAGTTAAGCTACGTTGGGCGTGGGTGACCGCCTGGGAATACCACGTGTTGTAGGCTTCATTCATTTTATTTTTTTCTGACTTAAATATATTTAAATTTTACAAATATTTAAATTTTACTTGAATCCCACCCAACTTCAATCCCATAAGCCTCCAAATTGAGTTTGGAGTCCGCGTGTGTCGCTCAAATTTTACTTGAGAAAATCTATTGCCAGAGTTGCACGACAAAATAGTCATATTTGGTCCATTTCTACGACCATACCAATTTTATTTTTATACTTCCAACATGTATTCAACCCATAATATCCAAAGCGTTGGATTTATTATGTACAGGTAGGTGCCATATGAAGGTCCAACAAGAGTGTGGCAGAAATGAATGAAAACAATATGAAAAATCCATCACTCTTTCGTCAAGTCTGAGGTCCGAGTCGCTTCTTGACGCGGTGGTGGCTTCATTTAAGATGGGCTCAAATAACTTATACGATCGCCTACGACCATACCACGTAGAACACACCGGTTCTCGTCCGATCACCGAAGTTAAGCTACGTTGGGCGTGGTTAGTACTTGGATGGGTGACCGCCTGGGAATACCACGTGTTGTAGGCTTCATTCATTTTATTTTTTTCTGACTTAAATATATTTAAATTTTACAAATATTTAAATTTTACTTGAATCCCACCCAACTTCAATCCCATAAGCCTCCAAATTGAGTTTTGAGTCCGCGTGTGTCGCTCAAATTTTACTTGAGAAAATCTATTGCCAGAGTTGCACGACAAAATAGTCATATTTGGTCCATTTCTACGACCATACCAATTTTATTTTTTATACTTCCAACATGTATTCAACCCCATAATATCCAAAGCGTTGGATTTATTATGTACAGGTAGGTGCCATATGAAGGTCCAACAAGAGTGTGGCAGAAATGAATGAAAACAATATGAAAAATCCATCACTCTTTCGTCAAGTCTGAGGTCCGAGTCGCTTCTTGACGCGGTGGTGGCTTCATTTAAGATGGGCTCAAATAACTTATACGATCGCCTACGACCATACCACGTAGAACACACCGGTTCTCGTCCGATCACCGAAGTTAAGCTACGTTGGGCGTGGTTAGTACTTGGATGGGTGACCGCCTGGGAATACCACGTGTTGTAGGCTTCATTCATTTTATTTTTTTCTGACTTAAATATATTTAAATTTTACAAATATTTAAATTTTACTTGAATCCCACCCAACTTCAATCCCATAAGCCTCCAATTGAGTTTGGAGTCCGCGTGTGTCGCTCAAATTTTACTTGAGAAAATCTATTGCCAGAGTTGCACGACAAAATAGTCATATTTGGTCCATTTCTACGACCATACCAATTTTATTTTTTATACTTCCAACATGTATTCAACCCCATAATATCCAAAGCGTTGGATTTATTATGTACAGGTAGGTGCCATATGAAGGTCCAACAAGAGTGTGGCAGAAATGAATGAAAACAATATGAAAAATCCATCACTCTTTCGTCAAGTCTGAGGTCCGAGTCGCTTCTTGACGCGGTGGTGGCTTCATTTAAGATGGGCTCAAATAACTTATACGATCGCCTACGACCATACCACGTAGAACACACCGGTTCTCGTCCGATCACCGAAGTTAAGCTACGTTGGGCGTGGTTAGTACTTGGATGGGTGACCGCCTGGGAATACCACGTGTTGTAGGCTTCATTCATTTTATTTTTTTCTGACTTAAATATATTTAAATTTTACAAATATTTAAATTTTACTTGAATCCCACCCAACTTCAATCCCATAAGCCTCCAAATTGAGTTTGGAGTCCGCGTGTGTCGCTCAAATTTTACTTGAGAAAATCTATTGCCAGAGTTGCACGACAAAATAGTCATATTTGGTCATTTCTACGACCATACCAATTTTATTTTTATACTTCCAACATGTATTCAACCCCATAATATCCAAAGCGTTGGATTTATTATGTACAGGTAGGTGCCATATGAAGGTCCAACAAGAGTGTGGCAGAAATGAATGAAAACAATATGAAAAATCCATCACTCTTTCGTCAAGTCTGAGGTCCGAGTCGCTTCTTGACGCGGTGGTGGCTTCATTTAAGATGGGCTCAAATAACTTATACGATCGCCTACGACCATACCACGTAGAACACACCGTTTCTCGTCCGATCACCGAAGTTAAGCTACGTTGGGCGTGGTTAGTACTTGGATGGGTGACCGCCTGGGAATACCACGTGTTGTAGGCTTCATTCATTTTATTTTTTTCTGACTTAAATATATTTAAATTTACAAATATTTAAATTTACTTGAATCCCACCCAACTTCAATCCCATAAGCCTCCAAATTGAGTTTGGAGTCCGCGTGTGTCGCTCAAATTTTACTTGAGAAAATCTATTGCCAGAGTTGCACGACAAAATAGTCATATTTGGTCCATTTCTACGACCATACCAATTTTATTTTTTATACTTCCAACATGTATTCAACCCCATAATATCCAAAGCGTTGGATTTATTATGTACAGGTAGGTGCCATATGAAGGTCCAACAAGAGTGTGGCAGAAATGAATGAAAACAATATGAAAAATCCATCACTCTTTCGTCAAGTCTGAGGTCCGAGTCGCTTCTTGACGCGGTGGTGGCTTCATTTAAGATGGGCTCAAATACTTATACGATCGCCTACGACCATACCACGTAGAACACACCGGTTCTCGTCCGATCACCGAAGTTAAGCTACGTTGGGCGTGGTTAGTACTTGGATGGGTGACCGCCTGGAATACCACGTGTTGTAGGCTTCATTCATTTTATTTTTTTCTGACTTAAATATATTTAAATTTTACAAATATTTAAATTTTACTTGAATCCCACCCAACTTCAATCCCATAAGCCTCCAAATTGAGTTTGGAGTCCGCGTGTGTCGCTCAAATTTTACTTGAGAAAATCTATTGCCAGAGTTGCACGACAAAATAGTCATATTTGGTCCATTTCTACGACCATACCAATTTTTTTTTTATACTTCCAACATGTATTCAACCCCATAATATCCAAAGCGTTGGATTTATTATGTACAGGTAGGTGCCATATGAAGGTCCAACAAGAGTGTGGCAGAAATGAATGAAAACAATATGAAAAATCCATCACTCTTTCGTCAAGTCTGAGGTCCGAGTCGCTTCTTGACGCGGTGGTGGCTTCATTTAAGATGGGCTCAAATAACTTATACGATCGCCTACGACCATACCACGTAGAACACACCGGTTCTCGTCCGATCACCGAAGTTAAGCTACGTTGGGCGTGGTTAGTACTTGGATGGGTGACCGCCTGGGAATACCACGTGTTGTAGGCTTCATTCATTTTATTTTTTTCTGACTTAAATATATTTAAATTTTACAAATATTTAAATTTTACTTGAATCCCACCCAACTTCAATCCCATAAGCCTCCAAATTGAGTTTGGAGTCCGCGTGTGTCGCTCAAATTTTACTTGAGAAAATCTATTGCCAGAGTTGCACGACAAAATAGTCATATTTGGTCCATTTTCTCCTATTTCTACGACCATACCAATTTATTTTTTATACTTCCAACATGTATTCAACCCCATAATATCCAAAGCGTTGGATTTATTATGTACAGGTAGGTGCCATATGAAGGTCCAACAAGAGTGTGGCAGAAATGAATGAAAACAATATGAAAAATCCATCACTCTTTCGTCAAGTCTGAGGTCCGAGTCGCTTCTTGACGCGGTGGTGGCTTCATTTAAGATGGGCTCAAATAACTTATACGATCGCCTACGACCATACCACGTAGAACACACCGGTTCTCGTCCGATCACCGAAGTTAAGCTACGTTGGGCGTGGTTAGTACTTGGATGGGTGACCGCCTGGGAATACCACGTGTTGTAGGCTTCATTCATTTATTTTTTTCTGACTTAAATATATTTAAATTTTACAAATATTTAAATTTTACTTGAATCCCACCCAACTTCAATCCCATAAGCCTCCAAATTGAGTTTGGAGTCCGCGTGTGTCGCTCAAATTTTACTTGAGAAAATCTATTGCCAGAGTTGCACGACAAAATAGTCATATTTGGTCCATTTCTACGACCATACCAATTTTATTTTTTATACTTCCAACATGTATTCAACCCCATAATATCCAAAGCGTTGGATTTATTATGTACAGGTAGGTGCCATATGAAGGTCCAACAAGAGTGTGGCAGAAATGAATGAAAACAATATGAAAAATCCATCACTCTTTCGTCAAGTCTGAGGTCCGAGTCGCTTCTTGACGCGGTGGTGGCTTCATTTAAGATGGGCTCAAATAACTTATACGATCGCCTACGACCATACCACGTAGAACACACCGGTTCTCGTCCGATCACCGAAGTTAAGCTACGTTGGGCGTGGTTAGTACTTGGATGGGTGACCGCCTGGGAATACCAGTGTTGTAGGCTTCATTCATTTATTTTTTCTGACTTAAATATTTTAAATTTTACAAATATTTAAATTTTACTTGAATCCCACCCAACTTCAATCCCATAAGCCTCCAAATTGAGTTTGGAGTCCGCGTGTGTCGCTCAAATTTTACTTGAGAAAATCTATTGCCAGAGTTGCACGACAAAATAGTCATATTTGGTCCATTTCTACGACCATACCAATTTATTTTTTATACTTCCAACATGTATTCAACCCCATAATATCCAAAGCGTTGGATTTATTATGTACAGGTAGGTGCCATATGAAGGTCCAACAAGAGTGTGGCAGAAATGAATGAAAACAATATGAAAAATCCATCACTCTTTCGTCAAGTCTGAGGTCCGAGTCGCTTCTTGACGCGGTGGTGGCTTCATTTAAGATGGGCTCAAATAACTTATACGATCGCCTACGACCATACCACGTAGAACACACCGGTTCTCGTCCGATCACCGAAGTTAAGCTACGTTGGGCGTGGTTAGTACTTGGATGGGTGACCGCCTGGGAATACCACGTGTTGTAGGCTTCATTCATTTTATTTTTTTCTGACTTAAATATATTTAAATTTTACAAATATTTAAATTTTACTTGAATCCCACCCAACTTCAATCCATAAGCCTCCAAATTGAGTTTGGAGTCCGCGTGTGTCGCTCAAATTTTACTTGAGAAAATCTATTGCCAGAGTTGCACGACAAAATAGTCATATTTGGTCCATTTCTACGACCATACCAATTTTATTTTTTATACTTCCAACATGTATTCAACCCCATAATATCCAAAGCGTTGGATTTATTATGTACAGGTAGGTGCCATATGAAGGTCCAACAAGAGTGTGGCAGAAATGAATGAAAACAATATGAAAAATCCATCACTCTTTCGTCAAGTCTGAGGTCCGAGTCGCTTCTTGACGCGGTGGTGGCTTCATTTAAGATGGGCTCAAATAACTTATACGATCGCCTACGACCATACCACGTAGAACACACCGGTTCTCGTCCGATCACCGAAGTTAAGCTACGTTGGGCGTGGTTAGTACTTGGATGGGTGACCGCCTGGGAATACCACGTGTTGTAGGCTTCATTCATTTTATTTTTTTCTGACTTAAATATATTTAAATTTTACAAATATTTAAATTTTACTTGAATCCCACCCAACTTCAATCCCATAAGCCTCCAAATTGAGTTTGGAGTCCGCGTGTGTCGCTCAATTTTACTTGAGAAAATCTATTGCCAGAGTTGCACGACAAAATAGTCATATTTGGTCCATTTCTACGACCATACCAATTTTATTTTTTATACTTCCAACATGTATTCAACCCCATAATATCCAAAGCGTTGGATTTATTATGTACAGGTAGGTGCCATATGAAGGTCCAACAAGAGTGTGGCAGAAATGAATGAAAACAATATGAAAAATCCATCACTCTTTCGTCAAGTCTGAGGTCCGAGTCGCTTCTTGACGCGGTGGTGGCTTCATTTAAGATGGGCTCAAATAACTTATACGATCGCCTACGACCATACCACGTAGAACACACCGGTTCTCGTCCGATCACCGAAGTTAAGCTACGTTGGGCGTGGTTAGTACTTGGATGGGTGACCGCCTGGGAATACCACGTGGGCTTCATTCATTTTATTTTTTTCTGACTTAAATATATTTAAATTTTACAAATATTTAAATTTTACTTGAATCCCACCCAACTTCAATCCCATAAGCCTCCAAATTGAGTTTGGAGTCCGCGTGTGTCGCTCAAATTTTACTTGAGAAAATCTATTGCCAGAGTTGCACGACAAAATAGTCATATTTGGTCCATTTCTACGACCATACCAATTTTATTTTTTATACTTCCAACATGTATTCAACCCCATAATATCCAAAGCGTTGGATTTATTATGTACAGGTAGGTGCCATATGAAGGTCCAACAAGAGTGTGGCAGAAATGAATGAAAACAATATGAAAAATCCATCACTCTTTCGTCAAGTCTGAGGTCCGAGTCGCTTCTTGACGCGGTGGTGGCTTCATTTAAGATGGGCTCAAATAACTTATACGATCGCCTACGACCATACCACGTAGAACACACCGGTTCTCGTCCGATCACCGAAGTTAAGCTACGTTGGCGTGGTTAGTACTTGGATGGGTGACCGCCTGGGAATACCACGTTGTAGCTTCATTCATTTTATTTTTTTTCTGACTTAAATATATTTAAATTTTACAAATATTTAAATTTTACTTGAATCCCACCCAACTTCAATCCCATAAGCCTCCAAATTGAGTTTGGAGTCCGCGTGTGTCGCTCAAATTTTACTTGAGAAAATCTATTGCCAGAGTTGCACGACAAAATAGTCATATTTGGTCCATTTCTACGACCATACCATTTTATTTTTTATACTTCCAACATGTATTCAACCCCATAATATCCAAAGCGTTGGATTTATTATGTACAGGTAGGTGCCATATGAAGGTCCAACAAGAGTGTGGCAGAAATGAATGAAAACAATATGAAAAATCCATCACTCTTTCGTCAAGTCTGAGGTCCGAGTCGCTTCTTGACGCGGTGGTGGCTTCATTTAAGATGGGCTCAAATAACTTATACGATCGCCTACGACCATACCACGTAGAACACACCGGTTCTCGTCCGATCACCGAAGTTAAGCTACGTTGGGCGTGGTTAGTACTTGGATGGGTGACCGCCTGGGAATACCACGGCTTGTATTCATTCATTTTTTTTTCTGACTTAAATATATTTAAATTTTACAAATATTTAAATTTTACTTGAATCCCACCCAACTTCAATCCCATAAGCCTCCAAATTGAGTTTGGAGTCCGCGTGTGTCGCTCAAATTTTACTTGAGAAAATCTATTGCCAGAGTTGCACGACAAAATAGTCATATTTGGTCCATTTCTACGACCATACCAATTTATTTTTTATACTTCCAACATGTATTCAACCCCATAATATCCAAAGCGTTGGATTTATTATGTACAGGTAGGTGCCATATGAAGGTCCAACAAGAGTGTGGCAGAAATGAATGAAAACAATATGAAAAATCCATCACTCTTTCGTCAAGTCTGAGGTCCGAGTCGCTTCTTGACGCGGTGGTGGCTTCATTTAAGATGGGCTCAAATAACTTATACGATCGCCTACGACCATACCACGTAGAACACACCGGTTCTCGTCCGATCACCGAAGTTAAGCTACGTTGGGCGTGGTTAGTACTTGGATGGGTGACCGCCTGGGAATACCACGTGTTGTAGGCTTCATTCATTTTATTTTTTTCTGACTTAAATATATTTAAATTTTACAAATATTTAAATTTTACTTGAATCCCACCCAACTTCAATCCCATAAGCCTCCAAATTGAGTTTTGAGTCCGCGTGTGTCGCTCAAATTTTACTTGAGAAAATCTATTGCCAGAGTTGCACGACAAAATAGTCATATTTGGTCCATTTCTACGACCATACCAATTTTATTTTTTATACTTCCAACATGTATTCAACCCCATAATATCCAAAGCGTTGGATTTATTATGTACAGGTAGGTGCCATATGAAGGTCCAACAAGAGTGTGGCAGAAATGAATGAAAACAATATGAAAAATCCATCACTCTTTCGTCAAGTCTGAGGTCCGAGTCGCTTCTTGACGCGGTGGTGGCTTCATTTAAGATGGGCTCAAATAACTTATACGATCGCCTACGACCATACCACGTAGAACACACCGGTTCTCGTCCGATCACCGAAGTTAAGCTACGTTGGGCGTGGTTAGTACTTGGATGGGTGACCGCCTGGGAATACCACGTGTTGTAGGCTTCATTCATTTTATTTTTTCTGACTTAAATATATTTAAATTTTACAAATATTTAAATTTTACTTGAATCCCACCCAACTTCAATCCCATAAGCCTCCAAATTGAGTTTGGAGTCCGCGTGTGTCGCTCAAATTTTACTTGAGAAAATCTATTGCCAGAGTTGCACGACAAAATAGTCATATTTGGTCCATTTCTACGACCATACCAATTTTATTTTTTATACTTCCAACATGTATTCAACCCATAATATCCAAAGCGTTGGATTTATTATGTACAGGTAGGTGCCATATGAAGGTCCAACAAGAGTGTGGCAGAAATGAATGAAAACAATATGAAAAATCCATCACTCTTTCGTCAAGTCTGAGGTCCGAGTCGCTTCTTGACGCGGTGGTGGCTTCATTTAAGATGGGCTCAAATAACTTATACGATCGCCTACGACCATACCACGTAGAACACACCGGTTCTCGTCCGATCACCGAAGTTAAGCTACGTTGGGCGTGGTTAGTACTTGGATGGGTGACCGCCTGGGAATACCACGTGTTGTAGGCTTCATTCATTTTATTTTTTTCTGACTTAAATATATTTAAATTTTACAAATATTTAAATTTTACTTGAATCCCACCCAACTTCAATCCCATAAGCCTCCAAATTGAGTTTGGAGTCCGCGTGTGTCGCTCAAATTTTACTTGAGAAAATCTATTGCCAGAGTTGCACGACAAAATAGTCATATTTGGTCCATTTCTACGACCATACCAATTTTATTTTTTATACTTCCAACATGTATTCAACCCCATAATATCCAAAGCGTTGGATTTATTATGTACAGGTAGGTGCCATATGAAGGTCCAACAAGAGTGTGGCAGAAATGAATGAAAACAATATGAAAAATCCATCACTCTTTCGTCAAGTCTGAGGTCCGAGTCGCTTCTTGACGCGGTGGTGGCTTCATTTAAGATGGGCTCAAATAACTTATACGATCGCCTACGACCATACCACGTAGAACACACCGGTTCTCGTCCGATCACCGAAGTTAAGCTACGTTGGGCGTGGTTAGTACTTGGATGGGTGACCGCCTGGGAATACCACGTGTTGTAGGCTTCATTCATTTTATTTTTTTCTGACTTAAATATATTTAAATTTTACAAATATTTAAATTTTACTTGAATCCCACCCAACTTCAATCCCATAAGCCTCCAAATTGAGTTTGGAGTCCGCGTGTGTCGCTCAAATTTTACTTGAGAAAATCTATTGCCAGAGTTGCACGACAAAATAGTCATATTTGGTCCATTTCTACGACCATACCAATTTTATTTTTTATACTTCCAACATGTATTCAACCCCATAATATCCAAAGCGTTGGATTTATTATGTACAGGTAGGTGCCATATGAAGGTCCAACAAGAGTGTGGCAGAAATGAATGAAACAATATGAAAAATCCATCACTCTTTCGTCAAGTCTGAGGTCCGAGTCGCTTCTTGACGCGGTGGTGGCTTCATTAAGATGGGCTCAAATAACTTATACGATCGCCTACGACCATACCACGTAGAACACACCGGTTCTCGTCCGATCACCGAAGTTAAGCTACGTTGGGCGTGGTTAGTACTTGGATGGGTGACCGCCTGGGAATACCACGTTTGTAGGCTTCATTCATTTTATTTTTTTCTGACTTAAATATATTTAAATTTTACAAATATTTAAATTTTACTTGAATCCCACCCAACTTCAATCCCATAAGCCTCCAAATTGAGTTTGGAGTCCGCGTGTGTCGCTCAAATTTTACTTGAGAAAATCTATTGCCAGAGTTGCACGACAAAATAGTCATATTTGGTCCATTTCTACGACCATACCAATTTTATTTTTTATACTTCCAACATGTATTCAACCCCATAATATCCAAAGCGTTGGATTTATTATGTACAGGTAGGTGCCATATGAAGGTCCAACAAGAGTGTGGCAGAAATGAATGAAAACAATATGAAAAATCCATCACTCTTTCGTCAAGTCTGAGGTCCGAGTCGCTTCTTGACGCGGTGGTGGCTTCATTTAAGATGGGCTCAAATAACTTATACGATCGCCTACGACCATACCACGTAGAACACACCGGTTCTCGTCCGATCACCGAAGTTAAGCTACGTTGGGCGTGGTTAGTACTTGGATGGGTGACCGCCTGGGAATACCACGTGTTGTAGGCTTCATTCATTTTATTTTTTTCTGACTTAAATATATTTAAATTTTACAAATATTTAAATTTTACTTGAATCCCACCCAACTTCAATCCCATAAGCCTCCAAATTGAGTTTGGAGTCCGCGTGTGTCGCTCAAATTTTACTTGAGAAAATCTATTGCCAGAGTTGCACGACAAAATAGTCATATTTGGTCCATTTCTTACGACCATACCATTTTATTTTTTATACTTCCAACATGTATTCAACCCCATAATATCCAAAGCGTTGGATTTATTATGTACAGGTAGGTGCCATATGAAGGTCCAACAAGAGTGTGGCAGAAATGAATGAAACAATATGAAAAATCCATCACTCTTTCGTCAAGTCTGAGGTCCGAGTCGCTTCTTGACGCGGTGGTGGCTTCATTAAGATGGGCTCAAATAACTTATACGATCGCCTACGACCATACCACGTAGAACACACCGGTTCTCGTCCGATCACCGAAGTTAAGCTACGTTGGGCGTGGTTAGTACTTGGATGGGTGACCGCCTGGGAATACCACGTGTTGTAGGCTTCATTCATTTTATTTTTTTCTGACTTAAATATATTTAAATTTTACAAATATTTAAATTTTACTTGAATCCCACCCAACTTCAATCCCATAAGCCTCCAAATTGAGTTTGGAGTCCGCGTGTGTCGCTCAAATTTTACTTGAGAAAATCTATTGCCAGAGTTGCACGACAAAATAGTCATATTTGGTCCATTTCTACGACCATACCAATTTTATTTTTTATACTTCCAACATGTATTCAACCCATAATATCCAAAGCGTTGGATTTATTATGTACAGGTAGGTGCCATATGAAGGTCCAACAAGAGTGTGGCAGAAATGAATGAAAACAATATGAAAAATCCATCACTCTTTCGTCAAGTCTGAGGTCCGAGTCGCTTCTTGACGCGGTGGTGGCTTCATTTAAGATGGGCTCAAATAACTTATACGATCGCCTACGACCATACCACGTAGAACACACCGGTTCTCGTCCGATCACCGAAGTTAAGCTACGTTGGGCGTGGTTAGTACTTGGATGGGTGACCGCCTGGGAATACCACGTGTTGTAGGCTTCATTCATTTTATTTTTTTCTGACTTAAATATATTTAAATTTTACAAATATTTAAATTTTACTTGAATCCCACCCAACTTCAATCCCATAAGCCTCCAAATTGAGTTTGGAGTCCGCGTGTGTCGCTCAAATTTTACTTGAGAAAATCTATTGCCAGAGTTGCACGACAAAATAGTCATATTTGGTCCATTTCTACGACCATACCAATTTTATTTTTTATACTTCCAACATGTATTCAACCCCATAATATCCAAAGCGTTGGATTTATTATGTACAGGTAGGTGCCATATGAAGGTCCAACAAGAGTGTGGCAGAAATGAATGAAAACAATATGAAAAATCCATCACTCTTTCGTCAAGTCTGAGGTCCGAGTCGCTTCTTGACGCGGTGGTGGCTTCATTTAAGATGGGCTCAAATAACTTATACGATCGCCTACGACCATACCACGTAGAACACACCGGTTCTCGTCCGATCACCGAAGTTAAGCTACGTTGGGCGTGGTTAGTACTTGGATGGGTGACCGCCTGGGAATACCACGTGTTGTAGGCTTCATTCATTTTTTTTTTTCTGACTTAATATATTTAAATTTTACAAATATTTAAATTTTACTTGAATCCCACCCAACTTCAATCCCATAAGCCTCCAAATTGAGTTTGGAGTCCGCGTGTGTCGCTCAAATTTTACTTGAGAAAATCTATTGCCAGAGTTGCACGACAAAATAGTCATATTTGGTCCATTTCTACGACCATACCAATTTTTATTTTTTATACTTCCAACATGTATTCAACCCCATAATATCCAAAGCGTTGGATTTATTATGTACAGGTAGGTGCCATATGAAGGTCCAACAAGAGTGTGGCAGAAATGAATGAAAACAATATGAAAAATCCATCACTCTTTCGTCAAGTCTGAGGTCCGAGTCGCTTCTTGACGCGGTGGTGGCTTCATTTAAGATGGGCTCAAATAACTTATACGATCGCCTACGACCATACCACGTAGAACACACCGGTTCTCGTCCGATCACCGAAGTTAAGCTACGTTGGGCGTGGTTAGTACTTGGATGGGTGACCGCCTGGGAATACCACGTGTTGTAGGCTTCATTCATTTTATTTTTTTCTGACTTAAATATATTTAAATTTTACAAATATTTAAATTTTACTTGAATCCCACCCAACTTCAATCCCATAAGCCTCCAAATTGAGTTTGGAGTCCGCGTGTGTCGCTCAAATTTTACTTGAGAAAATCTATTGCCAGAGTTGCACGACAAAATAGTCATATTTGGTCCATTTCTACGACCATACCAATTTTATTTTTTATACTTCCAACATGTATTCAACCCCATAATATCCAAAGCGTTGGATTTATTATGTACAGGTAGGTGCCATATGAAGGTCCAACAAGAGTGTGGCAGAAATGAATGAAAACAATATGAAAAATCCATCACTCTTTCGTCAAGTCTGAGGTCCGAGTCGCTTCTTGACGCGGTGGTGGCTTCATTTAAGATGGGCTCAAATAACTTATACGATCGCCTACGACCATACCACGTAGAACACACCGGTTCTCGTCCGATCACCGAAGTTAAGCTACGTTGGGCGTGGTTAGTACTTGGATGGGTGACCGCCTGGGAATACCACGTGTTGTAGGCTTCATTCATTTTATTTTTTTCTGACTTAAATATATTTAAATTTTACAAATATTTAAATTTTACTTGAATCCCACCCAACTTCAATCCCATAAGCCTCCAAATTGAGTTTGGAGTCCGCGTGTGTCGCTCAAATTTTACTTGAGAAAATCTATTGCCAGAGTTGCACGACAAATAGTCATATTTGGTCCATTTCTACGACCATACCAATTTTATTTTTTATACTTCCAACATGTATTCAACCCCATAATATCCAAAGCGTTGGATTTATTATGTACAGGTAGGTGCCATATGAAGGTCCAACAAGAGTGTGGCAGAAATGAATGAAACAATATGAAAAATCCATCACTCTTTCGTCAAGTCTGAGGTCCGAGTCGCTTCTTGACGCGGTGGTGGCTTCATTTAAGATGGGCTCAAATAACTTATACGATCGCCTACGACCATACCACGTAGAACACACCGGTTCTCGTCCGATCACCGAAGTTAAGCTACGTTGGGCGTGGTTAGTACTTGGATGGGTGACCGCCTGGGAATACCACGTGTTGTAGGCTTCATTCATTTTATTTTTTTCTGACTTAAATATATTTAAATTTTACAAATATTTAAATTTTACTTGAATCCCACCCAACTTCAATCCCATAAGCCTCCAAATTGAGTTTTGAGTCCGCGTGTGTCGCTCAAATTTTACTTGAGAAAATCTATTGCCAGAGTTGCACGACAAAATAGTCATATTTGGTCCATTTCTACGACCATACCAATTTTATTTTTTATACTTCCAACATGTATTCAACCCCATAATATCCAAAGCGTTGGATTTATTATGTACAGGTAGGTGCCATATGAAGGTCCAACAAGAGTGTGGCAGAAATGAATGAAAACAATATGAAAAATCCATCACTCTTTCGTCAAGTCTGAGGTCCGAGTCGCTTCTTGACGCGGTGGTGGCTTCATTTAAGATGGGCTCAAATAACTTATACGATCGCCTACGACCATACCACGTAGAACACACCGTTTCTCGTCCGATCACCGAAGTTAAGCTACGTTGGGCGTGGTTAGTACTTGGATGGGTGACCGCCTGGGAATACCACGTGTTGTAGGCTTCATTCATTTTATTTTTTTCTGACTTAAATATATTTAAATTTTACAAATATTTAAATTTTACTTGAATCCCACCCAACTTCAATCCCATAAGCCTCCAAATTGAGTTTGGAGTCCGCGTGTGTCGCTCAATTTTACTTGAGAAAATCTATTGCCAGAGTTGCACGACAAAATAGTCATATTTGGTCCATTTCTACGACCATACCAATTTTATTTTTTATACTTCCAACATGTATTCAACCCCATAATATCCAAAGCGTTGGATTTATTATGTACAGGTAGGTGCCATATGAAGGTCCAACAAGAGTGTGGCAGAAATGAATGAAAACATATGAAAAATCCATCACTCTTTCGTCAAGTCTGAGGTCCGAGTCGCTTCTTGACGCGGTGGTGGCTTCATTTAAGATGGGCTCAAATAACTTATACGATCGCCTACGACCATACCACGTAGAACACACCGGTTCTCGTCCGATCACCGAAGTTAAGCTACGTTGGGCGTGGTTAGTACTTGGATGGGTGACCGCCTGGGAATACCACGTGTTGTAGGCTTCATTCATTTTATTTTTTTCTGACTTAAATATATTTAAATTTTACAAATATTTAAATTTTACTTGAATCCCACCCAACTTCAATCCCATAAGCCTCCAAATTGAGTTTGGAGTCCGCGTGTGTCGCTCAAATTTTACTTGAGAAAATCTATTGCCAGAGTTGCACGACAAAATAGTCATATTTGGTCCATTTTCTACGACCATACCAATTTTATTTTTTATACTTCCAACATGTATTCAACCCCATAATATCCAAAGCGTTGGATTTATTATGTACAGGTAGGTGCCATATGAAGGTCCAACAAGAGTGTGGCAGAAATGAATGAAACAATATGAAAAATCCATCACTCTTTCGTCAAGTCTGAGGTCCGAGTCGCTTCTTGACGCGGTGGTGGCTTCATTTAAGATGGGCTCAAATAACTTATACGATCGCCTACGACCATACCACGTAGAACACACCGGTTCTCGTCCGATCACCGAAGTTAAGCTACGTTGGGCGTGGTTAGTACTTGGATGGGTGACCGCCTGGGAATACCACGTGTTGTAGGCTTCATTCATTTTATTTTTTTCTGACTTAAATATATTTAAATTTTACAAATATTTAAATTTTACTTGAATCCCACCCAACTTCAATCCCATAAGCCTCCAAATTGAGTTTGGAGTCCGCGTGTGTCGCTCAAATTTTACTTGAGAAAATCTATTGCCAGAGTTGCACGACAAAATAGTCATATTTGGTCCATTTCTACGACCATACCAATTTTATTTTTTATACTTCCAACATGTATTCAACCCCATAATATCCAAAGCGTTGGATTTATTATGTACAGGTAGGTGCCATATGAAGGTCCAACAAGAGTGTGGCAGAAATGAATGAAAACAATATAAAAATCCATCACTCTTTCGTCAAGTCTGAGGTCCGAGTCGCTTCTTGACGCGGTGGTGGCTTCATTTAAGATGGGCTCAAATAACTTATACGATCGCCTACGACCATACCACGTAGAACACACCGGTTCTCGTCCGATCACCGAAGTTAAGCTACGTTGGGCGTGGTTAGTACTTGGATGGGT
Organism: Ptychodera flava; assembly: GCF_041260155.1. Lineage (NCBI taxonomy): Eukaryota > Metazoa > Hemichordata > Enteropneusta > Ptychoderidae > Ptychodera > Ptychodera flava. Next base: position 142,181 of record NW_027248309.1, read on the forward strand.
GACCGCCTGGGAATACCACGTGTTGTAGGCTTCATTCATTTTATTTTTTTCTGACTTAAATATATTTAAATTTTACAAATATTTAAATTTTACTTGAATCCCACCCAACTTCAATCCCATAAGCCTCCAAATTGAGTTTGGAGTCCGCGTGTGTCGCTCAAATTTTACTTGAGAAAATCTATTGCCAGAGTTGCACGACAAAATAGTCATATTTGGTCCATTTCTACGACCATACCAATTTTATTTTTTATACTTCCAACATGTATTCAACCCCATAATATCCAAAGCGTTGGATTTATTATGTACAGGTAGGTGCCATATGAAGGTCCAACAAGAGTGTGGCAGAAATGAATGAAAACAATATGAAAAATCCATCACTCTTTCGTCAAGTCTGAGGTCCGAGTCGCTTCTTGACGCGGTGGTGGCTTCATTTAAGATGGGCTCAAATAACTTATACGATCGCCTACGACCATACCACGTAGAACACACCGGTTCTCGTCCGATCACCGAAGTTAAGCTACGTTGGGCGTGGTTAGTACTTGGATGGGTGACCGCCTGGGAATACCACGTGTTGTAGGCTTCATTCATTTTATTTTTTTCTGACTTAAATATATTTAAATTTTACAAATATTTAAATTTTACTTGAATCCCACCCAACTTCAATCCCATAAGCCTCCAAATTGAGTTTTGAGTCCGCGTGTGTCGCTCAAATTTTACTTGAGAAAATCTATTGCCAGAGTTGCACGACAAAATAGTCATATTTGGTCCATTTCTACGACCATACCAATTTTATTTTTTATACTTCCAACATGTATTCAACCCCATAATATCCAAAGCGTTGGATTTATTATGTACAGGTAGGTGCCATATGAAGGTCCAACAAGAGTGTGGCAGAAATGAATGAAAACAATATGAAAAATCCATCACTCTTTCGTCAAGTCTGAGGTCCGAGTCGCTTCTTGACGCGGTGGTGGCTTCATTTAAGATGGGCTCAAATAACTTATACGATCGCCTACGACCATACCACGTAGAACACACCGGTTCTCGTCCGATCACCGAAGTTAAGCTACGTTGGGCGTGGTTAGTACTTGGATGGGTGACCGCCTGGGAATACCACGTGTTGTAGGCTTCATTCATTTTATTTTTTTCTGACTTAAATATATTTAAATTTTACAAATATTTAAATTTTACTTGAATCCCACCCAACTTCAATCCATAAGCCTCCAAATTGAGTTTGGAGTCCGCGTGTGTCGCTCAAATTTTACTTGAGAAAATCTATTGCCAGAGTTGCACGACAAAATAGTCATATTTGGTCCATTTCTACGACCATACCAATTTTATTTTTTATACTTCCAACATGTATTCAACCCCATAATATCCAAAGCGTTGGATTTATTATGTACAGGTAGGTGCCATATGAAGGTCCAACAAGAGTGTGGCAGAAATGAATGAAAACAATATGAAAAATCCATCACTCTTTCGTCAAGTCTGAGGTCCGAGTCGCTTCTTGACGCGGTGGTGGCTTCATTTAAGATGGGCTCAAATAACTTATACGATCGCCTACGACCATACCACGTAGAACACACCGGTTCTCGTCCGATCACCGAAGTTAAGCTACGTTGGGCGTGGTTAGTACTTGGATGGGTGACCGCCTGGGAATACCACGTGTTGTAGGCTTCATTCATTTTATTTTTTTCTGACTTAAATATATTTAAATTTTACAAATATTTAAATTTTACTTGAATCCCACCCAACTTCAATCCCATAAGCCTCCAAATTGAGTTTGGAGTCCGCGTGTGTCGCTCAAATTTTACTTGAGAAAATCTATTGCCAGAGTTGCACGACAAATAGTCATATTTGGTCCATTTCTACGACCATACCAATTTTATTTTTTATACTTCCAACATGTATTCAACCCCATAATATCCAAAGCGTTGGATTTATTATGTACAGGTAGGTGCCATATGAGGTCCAACAAGAGTGTGGCAGAAATGAATGAAAACAATATGAAAAATCCATCACTCTTTCGTCAAGTCTGAGGTCCGAGTCGCTTCTTGACGCGGTGGTGGCTTCATTTAAGATGGGCTCAAATAACTTATACGATCGCCTACGACCATACCACGTAGAACACACCGGTTCTCGTCCGATCACCGAAGTTAAGCTACGTTGGGCGTGGTTAGTACTTGGATGGGTGACCGCCTGGGAATACCACGTGTTGTAGGCTTCATTCATTTTATTTTTTTCTGACTTAAATATATTTAAATTTTACAAATATTTAAATTTTACTTGAATCCCACCCAACTTCAATCCCATAAGCCTCCAAATTGAGTTTGGAGTCCGCGTGTGTCGCTCAAATTTTACTTGAGAAAATCTATTGCCAGAGTTGCACGACAAAATAGTCATATTTGGTCCATTTCTACGACCATACCAATTTTATTTTTTATACTTCCAACATGTATTCAACCCATAATATCCAAAGCGTTGGATTTATTATGTACAGGTAGGTGCCATATGAAGGTCCAACAAGAGTGTGGCAGAAATGAATGAAACAATATGAAAAATCCATCACTCTTTCGTCAAGTCTGAGGTCCGAGTCGCTTCTTGACGCGGTGGTGGCTTCATTTAAGATGGGCTCAAATAACTTATACGATCGCCTACGACCATACCACGTAGAACACACCGGTTCTCGTCCGATCACCGAAGTTAAGCTACGTTGGGCGTGGTTAGTACTTGGATGGGTGACCGCCTGGGAATACCACGTGTTGTAGGCTTCATTCATTTTATTTTTTTCTGACTTAAATATATTTAAATTTTACAAATATTTAAATTTTACTTGAATCCCACCCAACTTCAATCCCATAAGCCTCCAAATTGAGTTTTGAGTCCGCGTGTGTCGCTCAAATTTTACTTGAGAAAATCTATTGCCAGAGTTGCACGACAAAATAGTCATATTTGGTCCATTTCTACGACCATACCAATTTTATTTTTTATACTTCCAACATGTATTCAACCCCATAATATCCAAAGCGTTGGATTTATTATGTACAGGTAGGTGCCATATGAAGGTCCAACAAGAGTGTGGCAGAAATGAATGAAAACAATATGAAAAATCCATCACTCTTTCGTCAAGTCTGAGGTCCGAGTCGCTTCTTGACGCGGTGGTGGCTTCATTTAAGATGGGCTCAAATAACTTATACGATCGCCTACGACCATACCACGTAGAACACACCGGTTCTCGTCCGATCACCGAAGTTAAGCTACGTTGGGCGTGGTTAGTACTTGGATGGGTGACCGCCTGGGAATACCACGTGTTGTAGGCTTCATTCATTTTATTTTTTTCTGACTTAAATATATTTAAATTTTACAAATATTTAAATTTTACTTGAATCCCACCCAACTTCAATCCCATAAGCCTCCAAATTGAGTTTGGAGTCCGCGTGTGTCGCTCAAATTTTACTTGAGAAAATCTATTGCCAGAGTTGCACGACAAAATAGTCATATTTGGTCCATTTCTACGACCATACCATTTTATTTTTTATACTTCCAACATGTATTCAACCCCATAATATCCAAAGCGTTGGATTTATTATGTACAGGTAGGTGCCATATGAAGGTCCAACAAGAGTGTGGCAGAAATGAATGAAAACAATATGAAAAATCCATCACTCTTTCGTCAAGTCTGAGGTCCGAGTCGCTTCTTGACGCGGTGGTGGCTTCATTTAAGATGGGCTCAAATAACTTATACGATCGCCTACGACCATACCACGTAGAACACACCGGTTCTCGTCCGATCACCGAAGTTAAGCTACGTTGGGCGTGGTTAGTACTTGGATGGGTGACCGCCTGGGAATACCACGTGTTGTAGGCTTCATTCATTTTATTTTTTTCTGACTTAAATATATTTAAATTTTACAAATATTTAAATTTTACTTGAATCCCACCCAACTTCAATCCCATAAGCCTCCAAATTGAGTTTGGAGTCCGCGTGTGTCGCTCAAATTTTACTTGAGAAAATCTATTGCCAGAGTTGCACGACAAAATAGTCATATTTGGTCCATTTCTACGACCATACCAATTTTATTTTTTATACTTCCAACATGTATTCAACCCATAATATCCAAAGCGTTGGATTTATTATGTACAGGTAGGTGCCATATGAAGGTCCAACAAGAGTGTGGCAGAAATGAATGAAAACAATATGAAAAATCCATCACTCTTTCGTCAAGTCTGAGGTCCGAGTCGCTTCTTGACGCGGTGGTGGCTTCATTTAAGATGGGCTCAAATAACTTATACGATCGCCTACGACCATACCACGTAGAACACACCGGTTCTCGTCCGATCACCGAAGTTAAGCTACGTTGGGCGTGGTTAGTACTTGGATGGGTGACCGCCTGGGAATACCACGTGTTGTAGGCTTCATTCATTTTATTTTTTTCTGACTTAAATATATTTAAATTTTACAAATATTTAAATTTTACTTGAATCCCACCCAACTTCAATCCCATAAGCCTCCAATTGAGTTTGGAGTCCGCGTGTGTCGCTCAATTTTACTTGAGAAAATCTATTGCCAGAGTTGCACGACAAAATAGTCATATTTGGTCCATTTCTACGACCATACCAATTTTATTTTTTATACTTCCAACATGTATTCAACCCCATAATATCCAAAGCGTTGGATTTATTATGTACAGGTAGGTGCCATATGAAGGTCCAACAAGAGTGTGGCAGAAATGAATGAAAACAATATGAAAAATCCATCACTCTTTCGTCAAGTCTGAGGTCCGAGTCGCTTCTTGACGCGGTGGTGGCTTCATTTAAGATGGGCTCAAATAACTTATACGATCGCCTACGACCATACCACGTAGAACACACCGGTTCTCGTCCGATCACCGAAGTTAAGCTACGTTGGGCGTGGTTAGTACTTGGATGGGTGACCGCCTGGGAATACCACGTGTTGTAGGCTTCATTCATTTTATTTTTTTCTGACTTAAATATATTTAAATTTTACAAATATTTAAATTTTACTTGAATCCCACCCAACTTCAATCCCATAAGCCTCCAAATTGAGTTTGGAGTCCGCGTGTGTCGCTCAAATTTTACTTGAGAAAATCTATTGCCAGAGTTGCACGACAAAATAGTCATATTTGGTCCATTTCTACGACCATACCAATTTTATTTTTTATACTTCCAACATGATTCAACCCCATAATATCCAAAGCGTTGGATTTATTATGTACAGGTAGGTGCCATATGAAGGTCCAACAAGAGTGTGGCAGAAATGAATGAAAACAATATGAAAAATCCATCACTCTTTCGTCAAGTCTGAGGTCCGAGTCGCTTCTTGACGCGGTGGTGGCTTCATTTAAGATGGGCTCAAATAACTTATACGATCGCCTACGACCATACCACGTAGAACACACCGGTTCTCGTCCGATCACCGAAGTTAAGCTACGTTGGGCGTGGTTAGTACTTGGATGGGTGACCGCCTGGGAATACCACGTGTTGTAGGCTTCATTCATTTTATTTTTTTCTGACTTAAATATATTTAAATTTTACAAATATTTAAATTTTACTTGAATCCCACCCAACTTCAATCCCATAAGCCTCCAAATTGAGTTTGGAGTCCGCGTGTGTCGCTCAATTTTACTTGAGAAAATCTATTGCCAGAGTTGCACGACAAAATAGTCATATTTGGTCCATTTCTACGACCATACCAATTTTATTTTTTATACTTCCAACATGTATTCAACCCCATAATATCCAAAGCGTTGGATTTATTATGTACAGGTAGGTGCCATATGAAGGTCCAACAAGAGTGTGGCAGAAATGAATGAAAACAATATGAAAAATCCATCACTCTTTCGTCAAGTCTGAGGTCCGAGTCGCTTCTTGACGCGGTGGTGGCTTCATTTAAGATGGGCTCAAATAACTTATACGATCGCCTACGACCATACCACGTAGAACACACCGGTTCTCGTCCGATCACCGAAGTTAAGCTACGTTGGGCGTGGTTAGTACTTGGATGGGTGACCGCCTGGGAATACCACGTGTTGTAGGCTTCATTCATTTTATTTTTTTCTGACTTAAATATATTTAAATTTTACAAATATTTAAATTTTACTTGAATCCCACCCAACTTCAATCCCATAAGCCTCCAAATTGAGTTTGGAGTCCGCGTGTGTCGCTCAAATTTTACTTGAGAAAATCTATTGCCAGAGTTGCACGACAAAATAGTCATATTTGGTCCATTTCTACGACCATACCAATTTTATTTTTATACTTCCAACATGTATTCAACCCCATAATATCCAAAGCGTTGGATTTATTATGTACAGGTAGGTGCCATATGAAGGTCCAACAAGAGTGTGGCAGAAATGAATGAAAACAATATGAAAATCCATCACTCTTTCGTCAAGTCTGAGGTCCGAGTCGCTTCTTGACGCGGTGGTGGCTTCATTTAAGATGGGCTCAAATAACTTATACGATCGCCTACGACCATACCACGTAGAACACACCGGTTCTCGTCCGATCACCGAAGTTAAGCTACGTTGGGCGTGGTTAGTACTTGGATGGGTGACCGCCTGGGAATACCACGTGTTGTAGGCTTCATTCATTTTATTTTTTTCTGACTTAAATATATTTAAATTTTACAAATATTTAAATTTTACTTGAATCCCACCCAACTTCAATCCCATAAGCCTCCAAATTGAGTTTGGAGTCCGCGTGTGTCGCTCAAATTTTACTTGAGAAAATCTATTGCCAGAGTTGCACGACAAAATAGTCATATTGGTCCATTTCTACGACCATACCAATTTTATTTTTTATACTTCCAACATGTATTCAACCCCATAATATCCAAAGCGTTGGATTTATTATGTACAGGTAGGTGCCATATGAAGGTCCAACAAGAGTGTGGCAGAAATGAATGAAAACAATATGAAAAATCCATCACTCTTTCGTCAAGTCTGAGGTCCGAGTCGCTTCTTGACGCGGTGGTGGCTTCATTTAAGATGGGCTCAAATAACTTATACGATCGCCTACGACCATACCACGTAGAACACACCGTTCTCGTCCGATCACCGAAGTTAAGCTACGTTGGGCGTGGTTAGTACTTGGATGGGTGACCGCCTGGGAATACCACGTGTTGTAGGCTTCATTCATTTTATTTTTTTCTGACTTAAATATATTTAAATTTTACAAATATTTAAATTTTACTTGAATCCCACCCAACTTCAATCCCATAAGCCTCCAAATTGAGTTTGGAGTCCGCGTGTGTCGCTCAAATTTTACTTGAGAAAATCTATTGCCAGAGTTGCACGACAAAATAGTCATATTTGGTCCATTTCTACGACCATACCAATTTTATTTTTTATACTTCCAACATGTATTCAACCCCATAATATCCAAAGCGTTGGATTTATTATGTACAGGTAGGTGCCATATGAAGGTCCAACAAGAGTGTGGCAGAAATGAATGAAAACAATATGAAAAATCCATCACTCTTTCGTCAAGTCTGAGGTCCGAGTCGCTTCTTGACGCGGTGGTGGCTTCATTTAAGATGGGCTCAAATAACTTATACGATCGCCTACGACCATACCACGTAGAACACACCGGTTCTCGTCCGATCACCGAAGTTAAGCTACGTTGGGCGTGGTTAGTACTTGGATGGGTGACCGCCTGGGAATACCACGTGTTGTAGGCTTCATTCATTTTATTTTTTTCTGACTTAAATATATTTAAATTTTACAAATATTTAAATTTTACTTGAATCCCACCCAACTTCAATCCCATAAGCCTCCAAATTGAGTTTGGAGTCCGCGTGTGTCGCTCAAATTTTACTTGAGAAAATCTATTGCCAGAGTTGCACGACAAAATAGTCATATTTGGTCCATTTCTACGACCATACCAATTTTATTTTTTATACTTCCAACATGTATTCAACCCCATAATATCCAAAGCGTTGGATTTATTATGTACAGGTAGGTGCCATATGAAGGTCCAACAAGAGTGTGGCAGAAATGAATGAAAACAATATGAAAAATCCATCACTCTTTCGTCAAGTCTGAGGTCCGAGTCGCTTCTTGACGCGGTGGTGGCTTCATTTAAGATGGGCTCAAATAACTTATACGATCGCCTACGACCATACCACGTAGAACACACCGGTTCTCGTCCGATCACCGAAGTTAAGCTACGTTGGGCGTGGTTAGTACTTGGATGGGTGACCGCCTGGGAATACCACGTGTTGTAGGCTTCATTCATTTTATTTTTTTCTGACTTAAATATATTTAAATTTTACAAATATTTAAATTTTACTTGAATCCCACCCAACTTCAATCCCATAAGCCTCCAAATTGAGTTTTGAGTCCGCGTGTGTCGCTCAAATTTTACTTGAGAAAATCTATTGCCAGAGTTGCACGACAAAATAGTCATATTTGGTCCATTTCTACGACCATACCAATTTTATTTTTTATACTTCCAACATGTATTCAACCCCATAATATCCAAAGCGTTGGATTTATTATGTACAGGTAGGTGCCATATGAAGGTCCAACAAGAGTGTGGCAGAAATGAATGAAAACAATATGAAAAATCCATCACTCTTTCGTCAAGTCTGAGGTCCGAGTCGCTTCTTGACGCGGTGGTGGCTTCATTTAAGATGGGCTCAAATAACTTATACGATCGCCTACGACCATACCACGTAGAACACACCGGTTCTCGTCCGATCACCGAAGTTAAGCTACGTTGGGCGTGGTTAGTACTTGGATGGGTGACCGCCTGGGAATACCACGTGTTGTAGGCTTCATTCATTTTATTTTTTTCTGACTTAAATATATTTAAATTTTACAAATATTTAAATTTTACTTGAATCCCACCCAACTTCAATCCCATAAGCCTCCAAATTGAGTTTGGAGTCCGCGTGTGTCGCTCAAATTTTACTTGAGAAAATCTATTGCCAGAGTTGCACGACAAAATAGTCATATTTGGTCCATTTCTACGACCATACCAATTTTATTTTTTATACTTCCAACATGTATTCAACCCCATAATATCCAAAGCGTTGGATTTATTATGTACAGGTAGGTGCCATATGAAGGTCCAACAAGAGTGTGGCAGAAATGAATGAAAACAATATGAAAAATCCATCACTCTTTCGTCAAGTCTGAGGTCCGAGTCGCTTCTTGACGCGGTGGTGGCTTCATTTAAGATGGGCTCAAATAACTTATACGATCGCCTACGACCATACCACGTAGAAACACACCGGTTCTCGTCCGATCACCGAAGTTAAGCTACGTTGGGCGTGGTTAGTACTTGGATGGGTGACCGCCTGGGAATACCACGTGTTGTAGGCTTCATTCATTTTATTTTTTTCTGACTTAAATATATTTAAATTTTACAAATATTTAAATTTTACTTGAATCCCACCCAACTTCAATCCCATAAGCCTCCAAATTGAGTTTGGAGTCCGCGTGTGTCGCTCAAATTTTACTTGAGAAAATCTATTGCCAGAGTTGCACGACAAAATAGTCATATTTGGTCCATTTCTACGACCATACCAATTTTATTTTTTATACTTCCAACATGTATTCAACCCCATAATATCCAAAGCGTTGGATTTATTATGTACAGGTAGGTGCCATATGAAGGTCCAACAAGAGTGTGGCAGAAATGAATGAAAACAATATGAAAAATCCATCACTCTTTCGTCAAGTCTGAGGTCCGAGTCGCTTCTTGACGCGGTGGTGGCTTCATTTAAGATGGGCTCAAATAACTTATACGATCGCCTACGACCATACCACGTAGAACACACCGGTTCTCGTCCGATCACCGAAGTTAAGCTACGTTGGGCGTGGTTAGTACTTGGATGGGTGACCGCCTGGGAATACCACGTGTTGTAGGCTTCATTCATTTTATTTTTTTCTGACTTAAATATATTTAAATTTTACAAATATTTAAATTTTACTTGAATCCCACCCAACTTCAATCCCATAAGCCTCCAAATTGAGTTTGGAGTCCGCGTGTGTCGCTCAAATTTTACTTGAGAAAATCTATTGCCAGAGTTGCACGACAAAATAGTCATATTTGGTCCATTTCTACGACCATACCAATTTTATTTTTTATACTTCCAACATGTATTCAACCCCATAATATCCAAAGCGTTGGATTTATTATGTACAGGTAGGTGCCATATGAAGGTCCAACAAGAGTGTGGCAGAAATGAATGAAAACAATATGAAAAATCCATCACTCTTTCGTCAAGTCTGAGGTCCGAGTCGCTTCTTGACGCGGTGGTGGCTTCATTTAAGATGGGCTCAAATAACTTATACGATCGCCTACGACCATACCACGTAGAACACACCGGTTCTCGTCCGATCACCGAAGTTAAGCTACGTTGGGCGTGGTTAGTACTTGGATGGGTGACCGCCTGGGAATACCACGTGTTGTAGGCTTCATTCATTTTATTTTTTTCTGACTTAAATATATTTAAATTTTACAAATATTTAAATTTTACTTGAATCCCACCCAACTTCAATCCCATAAGCCTCCAAATTGAGTTTTGAGTCCGCGTGTGTCGCTCAAATTTTACTTGAGAAAATCTATTGCCAGAGTTGCACGACAAAATAGTCATATTTGGTCCATTTCTACGACCATACCAATTTTATTTTTTATACTTCCAACATGTATTCAACCCCATAATATCCAAAGCGTTGGATTTATTATGTACAGGTAGGTGCCATATGAAGGTCCAACAAGAGTGTGGCAGAAATGAATGAAAACAATATGAAAAATCCATCACTCTTTCGTCAAGTCTGAGGTCCGAGTCGCTTCTTGACGCGGTGGTGGCTTCATTTAAGATGGGCTCAAATAACTTATACGATCGCCTACGACCATACCACGTAGAACACACCGGTTCTCGTCCGATCACCGAAGTTAAGCTACGTTGGGCGTGGTTAGTACTTGGATGGGTGACCGCCTGGGAATACCACGTGTTGTAGGCTTCATTCATTTTATTTTTTTCTGACTTAAATATATTTAAATTTTACAAATATTTAAATTTTACTTGAATCCCACCCAACTTCAATCCCATAAGCCTCCAAATTGAGTTTGGAGTCCGCGTGTGTCGCTCAAATTTTACTTGAGAAAATCTATTGCCAGAGTTGCACGACAAAATAGTCATATTGGTCCATTTCTACGACCATACCAATTTTATTTTTTATACTTCCAACATGTATTCAACCCCATAATATCCAAAGCGTTGGATTTATTATGTACAGGTAGGTGCCATATGAAGGTCCAACAAGAGTGTGGCAGAAATGAATGAAAACAATATGAAAAATCCATCACTCTTTCGTCAAGTCTGAGGTCCGAGTCGCTTCTTGACGCGGTGGTGGCTTCATTAAGATGGGCTCAAATAACTTATACGATCGCCTACGACCATACCACGTAGAACACACCGTTTCTCGTCCGATCACCGAAGTTAAGCTACGTTGGGCGTGGTTAGTACTTGGATGGGTGACCGCCTGGGAATACCACGTGTTGTAGGCTTCATTCATTTTATTTTTTTCTGACTTAAATATATTTAAATTTTACAAATATTTAAATTTTACTTGAATCCCACCCAACTTCAATCCCATAAGCCTCCAAATTGAGTTTGGAGTCCGCGTGTGTCGCTCAAATTTTACTTGAGAAAATCTATTGCCAGAGTTGCACGACAAAATAGTCATATTTGGTCCATTTCTACGACCATACCAATTTTATTTTTTATACTTCCAACATGTATTCAACCCCATAATATCCAAAGCGTTGGATTTATTATGTACAGGTAGGTGCCATATGAAGGTCCAACAAGAGTGTGGCAGAAATGAATGAAAACAATATGAAAAATCCATCACTCTTTCGTCAAGTCTGAGGTCCGAGTCGCTTCTTGACGCGGTGGTGGCTTCATTTAAGATGGGCTCAAATAACTTATACGATCGCCTACGACCATACCACGTAGAACACACCGGTTCTCGTCCGATCACCGAAGTTAAGCTACGTTGGGCGTGGTTAGTACTTGGATGGGTGACCGCCTGGGAATACCACGTGTTGTAGGCTTCATTCATTTTATTTTTTTCTGACTTAAATATATTTAAAATTTTACAATGTTACGTGCAGAGAAAACGAACAAAAGGGTGAACTCAGCAGTTAACGTTTAAACAAAATTTATTACGAAAATAAAACTAATTGCTAAGTTAGGGATAGGATACAAGCTTTAAAGTGTACAGACTACTTATCTCAGCTGGGACGGCAAAACTCCAGTCTCAGAGTTGTAACAGTCAGTTGGATGAATGAACAGTCCTTTGGCTTGCAGGCTTGAAGCTGCACAAAGACCACAATATAAATCCAGCGTTGACAGTGAAGGTCTTGAAAAGTCTTGAGAATGACTACTGCTGGAGTTTAGTAACACACAAGAGACACGATCCCAAAAGTCTGACTGGAAGCTGTGCACGTCCCTTTTAAAAGGCATATAAGAACAATCTAGAACTTTTATTGACATGCTAATTACTGTTCTAAAATTATCTCCCTTACACAACTAATCAACTTTCCAGAACATTCCAAACATGACTAATTGAATTCAAGGTTGTGAGGTCATCAAGGGCAGTGACCTTGAGAATGTTCTAGACTAATTGAACTCAGGTCATGATGAGTGTGGGGGGAATGACCTACATAACACACCCCCTCTTCAAAAAAAGAAAATTTTTCAAAGAAAAATCTTTCTTTTGCAAATGTAATCTTGAAAAGGATTTAAGTACTCAAAATTTGTTTTACTCTAAAGTAAAATTTCTTGAAAGTGAACAACAATAAACTCTAAATACGAGAGAGACAGTCTGCAATTAAATTGTCTCTGCCTTTGATATGTCTAATGTCAAGATTAAACTCTTGTAACATTAAACTCCATCTTAGCAATCTCTGATTTTTGCCTTTAAATTTCTGCAGAAAAACAAGAGGGTTGTGATCAATATAAACCACTATTGGCTGATTTGAAGAAGTAACATAAACTTCAAAATGCTGTAAAGCTAATATCAAAGATAAACACTCTTTTTCAATTGTAGAGTAGTTTCTCTGGGATTTGTTAAATTTGCGTGAAAAATAGCAAACAGGATGATCTACACCATGACTATCCTCTTGCAATAAAACAGCACCAGCAGCCGTATCACTAGCATCCACAGCTAATTTGAATGGCAAAATGAAATCTGGTGCAGACAACACTGGGGCACTTTGCAGTATGGCTTTAAGTGTATCAAATGCCTGTTGGCATTGCTCTGACCAAACAAACTTTACTTTCTTTTTAAGTAAGTTAGTCAAAGGCTCAGTAATTGTGGAGAAATTTGGACAGAATTTTCTGTAGTAACCAGCCATAACCGAGAAAGCGCATCAGTTGTCGTTTGCAGTTTGGTATGGGAAAACTTGAAATGGCACTGATTTTGGCATCAACAGGTTTTACCTCACCCTGTCCTACAGTATGTCCGAGGTAAGTTACCCTTGCCCAACCAAACTCAGATTTGGCAAGGTTGACAGTCAACATTGCTTTGCTCAGTCTCTCAAAGAACTTTCGCATGAGCTTGATGTGTTCCTCCCAGGTGTCACTATACAAGACTACGTCGTCAACGTAAGCTGCACACCCGTCTAGCCCGGATATGACGTCGTTGATCATCCGTTGGAACGTTGCCGGAGAGTTCTTCATTCCGAATGGCATCACCTTGTACTGGAACAATCCGTCTGGTGTAACAAAGGCGGATATTTCACGAGCACGATCCGTCAGAGGGACTTGCCAAAATCCCTTCAGTAGGTCAAATTTCGTCACATACTTGGCTTTTCCCACTCGGTCGATGCAGTCATCAATCCTCGGGATTGGGAAAGTGTCTGTCTTTGTTAAAGTGTTGACCTTCCTAAAGTCCGTGCACATACGATAACTGTGATCTGATTTGGGAACAAGTATGCACGGCGAACTCCAGTTACTTTTACTGGGTTCAATAAAGTCATTGTCCAGCAGGTATTTGACTTCTTCCTGGAGATATTTCGCTTTTGTTGGATTCAGTCTGTATGGATGTTGTTTTACAGGCTTACTGTCCCCAACATCAACGTCGTGATAGATGACGTTTGTCCTCGTTGGAACATCTTGAAACAGGTGTTTATATTCGTGGAGCAGTTCTTTCACCTGTTGTTGTTGTTCTGGCTGGAGGTGTGCCAACTTTGTAGACTCCAGCTTCTCCAGGATTTCTGAGTTCTGAAGCTTGACCGAGCCCAGCTTTGAGTTTAGAGTATTTTCACTTAAGTCAGTTTCAGTATCACTATCTTCATAATGGTTTGAACTGACTGCACTGACAGGCTGAGTTATAGTAGGATTATCCCTATCCAAATATGGCTTAAGCATATTTATGTGACATAGCTGTTTTTGTTTTCGCCTGTCAGGTGTTATTATGATGTAATTTAAATCACTCAATTTCTTATCCATTAGGTATGGCCCAAAGTAACGAGCATGGAGTGGTTTGCCAGGAATTGGAAGTAGAACAAGAACTTTTTGACCTGGTTTAAACTTCCGTTTTGAGGTGCTTTTATCATATTTGGTTTTCATTGACTGCTGAGATGACTCAAGATTTTCTCTGGCTAATTCACATGCTTTAGAGAGTTTTGTACGAAAATCTGACACATATTGCAAAATATTCAGACAATCATCATCGTCTGACAGGAATTTCTCTTTAACGAGCTTAAGTGGGCCACGGACTGTATGTCCAAATACAAGCTCAAATGGGCTAAAACCAAGAGACTCCTGAATTGACTCTCTAACAGCAAAGAGCAAAAAATGAATTCCTTCATCCCACTGCTTCTCTGTGTCAAAACAGTAGGTCCTAATCATGTTTTTCAAAGTTTGATGAAATCGCTCAAGAGCACCCTGACTTTCTGGATGATAGGCGGATGACCTATACTGTTTAATGCCTAGCTGATCCATTACTTGTTGAAAAATACCAGACATAAAGTTGGAGCCTTGATCGGACTGGACACATTTAGGGAGGCCAAATAAAGTGAAAAATTTGACTAAAGCTCTCACTATAGTCTTTGTCTTTATGTTTCTCAGTGGTATGGCTTCTGGGAACCGGGTTGATGTACACATAATTGTCAACATATACTCATTTCCTGATCTTGTTTTTGGTAGGGGCCCAACACAGTCTATTAGTATCCTACTAAATGGTTCTTGAAATGCAGGAATTGGCTGTAAAGGGGCCTTTGGAATGGTCTGATTCGGCTTTCCTACCATTTGACATGTGTGACAAGTTTTACAGAAATGTGCTACATCCTGCCTGAGATTAGGCCAATAAAAGTGACTGAGAATTTTATGATAAGTTTTCCTGACTCCTAAGTGACCAGCCCAGGGGGTTTCATGGGCCAGGTGCAATATTTCAGCATGGTAGGGCTTTGGAACCACAATTTGATGTTTTATAGCCCAATCGTCATCAACCAAAACATCTGGAGGTCTCCATTTACGCATGAGAATACCAGATTTTGTATAATAGGAACAGAGCTATCTGAAGTTTTACCTTCATCATCTACCCTGTCAAACAAAGACAAAATATCTGGGTCTTTGTGTTGTTCTGCAATGAGATTTGATCTAGAAAATGTCTGACTTTGGTCAGCAGAAGTTTTACTGGAAGTTTCAAATCCACGAGGGATAACGGAATGATCCGTGTCAAACACCTGACTGAGAAGGTGTCATTTAAGTCAACATCTGTGACATTATTTTTGAGAGTATTTTGATTCTCAGAAGTTTTCTTTGACATGGCTCGAGTAATGGCACATGAAGGAAATAAATCGGGTATCTCTTGTTCAATTGGCTCTGGATCCTGATCTAAAGTAGGATTATCAGTCACAAGTGGATTAGTAATGACCTTGTCCCCAGCAAGGTCGTTTCCAAGAAGAAGGTGAATCCCTTCAAAAGGCAAAAAAGGCCTAATACCTAAAGCCACAGGTCCAGAAACAAAGTCCGAAGACAAATAGACATTATGGAGAGGAACAGGAATGTAGTCATTACAATCTACCCCTTAATAAGAACTTTAGAACCTGAAAATGACTTTTCAGAAAACGGCAGGGTATCTGCCAACAAAAGAGACTGGGAAGCCCCGGTATCTCTTAAAATTTTGACAGGGGTAGCGGAAGAGAAATCACTAGAAAGTGATATAAAACCATTATGAATAAATGGCTCGAAAATACCCATAATGCTATCTTGAGAAGAATTGACCTTGACCTCATTAATTGGGGATAGAGGGGGTTTAACCTCAGAAAATGTGTTGCACACATTATTAGACTCTAATTGAGTTGATGAAGAAATAAAGCCGGTTGGCTTAGATCCACTTTGACCACTTTGACCTTCACGTTTTCTTTCAATTTGAAACACTCTGACATTAAATGGCCGTCTTTCTTACAATAATTACAAGAAAGTGTACCGAACTGTTTGTCAGAAGGAGATTGAGACTTGGGATCTGATGATGTGGGAGTGTTACTTGAATTTTGTGAACTGTTGTCATTTGATTTTCTACTGTCCTTTGAAAAATTCTTGGATGAAAAGGACGAGTTAAATTTACCTGCATTGTTTCTGTAGGAAAAGGACTGGGATGGTTTGCTGAGAAATGAAGATTTGTGGGTCAATGAATAATCATCGGCCAAACGTGCAGCAACCTCTAATGTATCTGCCTTTTGTTCATTGATAAACGTCTTGATGTCACTCGGATGCACCTTTTAAATTCCTCAATCAAAACAAGCTGTCGTAATTTGTCATAATTCTGACTAACCTTTTCAGAAGAACACCAACGATCAAACAGTTGTTCTTTTGTTCGAGCAAATTCAACATAAGTTTGATCTTTTACCTTCTCACAATCCCTAAATTTCTGACGGTAAGCTTCAGGCACCAATTCATAGCCCTTGAGAATTAATTCCTTCACAGAATCATAATCTGAAGCCTGCTCTACTGACAACTGAATGTAAATTTCTCTGGCTTTACCCACCAAAGCACTCTGCAAAAGCATAGACCAGGACTCCTTAGGCCAACTCAGACTCTGAGCAATTTTCTCAAAATGAAGGAAATATTTATCAACATCCTTTTCTTGGAAAGGGGAACTAGCCTGAAATGCTTAGTGATGTCAAACTTGTCTGAAGGGAAGAATTTTCCTGACTGTCCAAGCTCTAAACGTTTCATTTCTAATCTTTCCTGCCTATCTTTCTCTCTCTGTCTTTCTTCCATTTCTAATTGCATTTGTATTTTTTCTTTTTCTAATGCCTGTCTCTCTTTTTCCATTTGTAATTCTAGTTTCTTGATCTCCAAATTTGTCTGCAATTCTAATTCTAATTTTCTGAGTTCAGAGGTAGACTCGGGCTCATAATCTTTCAGGGTGGATTCCTCAAATTGGCCTAAATCAACTAGATGTTTGGCAATACGGTACTGTATTTCCCTCTTGCGCATAGATCTTTTGACATCTACTTTAAGGAAATTGGCCAGTGCAATGAGGTTGTCTTTTTTGAGGGAATCAAATGTGTCCTGATCAAGGTCATCCATTTCCTCTGGTTTAAATTCCGCCATGATTAAATTTCGCTGAGTTCACAGAATACTGTAGTTTTTAAAAAGGCAGGCAAAATGTTGTCAAACGGCTCAAAATATTCGTATCCCGGACAAGCCCCCAATTTGTTACGTGCAGAGAAAACGAACAAAAGGGTGAACTCAGCAGTTAACGTTTAAACAAAATTTATTACGAAAATAAAACTAATTGCTAAGTTAGGGATAGGATACAAGCTTTAAAGTGTACAGACTACTTATCTCAGCTGGGACGGCAAACTCCAGTCTCAGAGTTGTAACAGTCAGTTGGATGAATGAACAGTCCTTTGGCTTGCAGGCTTGAAGCTGCACAAAGACCACAATATAAATCCAGCGTTGACAGTGAAGGTCTTGAAAAGTCTTGAGAATGACTACTGCTGGAGTTTAGTAACACACAAGAGACACGATCCCAAAAGTCTGACTGGAAGCTGTGCACGTCCCTTTTATAAAGGCATATAAGAACAATCTAGAACTTTTATTGACATGCTAATTACTGTTCTAAAATTATCTCCCTTACACAACTAATCAACTTTCCAGAACATTCCAAACATGACTAATTGAATTCAAGGTTGTGAGGTCATCAAGGGCAGTGACCTTGAGAATGTTCTAGACTAATTGAACTCAGGTCATGATGAGTGTGGGGGGAATGACCTACATAACAACAAATATTTAAATTTTACTTGAATCCCACCCAACTTCAATCCCATAAGCCTCCAAATTGAGTTTGGAGTCCGCGTGTGTCGCTCAAATTTTACTTGAGAAAATCTATTGCCAGAGTTGCACGACAAAATAGTCATATTTGGTCCATTTCTACGACCATACCAATTTTATTTTTTATACTTCCAACATGTATTCAACCCCATAATATCCAAAGCGTTGGATTTATTATGTACAGGTAGGTGCCATATGAAGGT
This sequence comes from Ptychodera flava, assembly GCF_041260155.1. Classification (NCBI taxonomy): domain Eukaryota; kingdom Metazoa; phylum Hemichordata; class Enteropneusta; family Ptychoderidae; genus Ptychodera; species Ptychodera flava. Next base: position 160,715 of record NW_027248309.1, read on the forward strand.
CCAACAAGAGTGTGGCAGAAATGAATGAAAACAATATGAAAAATCCATCACTCTTTCGTCAAGTCTGAGGTCCGAGTCGCTTCTTGACGCGGTGGTGGCTTCATTTAAGATGGGCTCAAATAACTTATACGATCGCCTACGACCATACCACGTAGAACACACCGGTTCTCGTCCGATCACCGAAGTTAAGCTACGTTGGGCGTGGTTAGTACTGGATGGGTGACCGCCTGGAATACCACGTGTTGTAGGCTTCATTCATTTTATTTTTTTCTGACTTAAATATATTTAAATTTTACAAATATTTAAATTTTACTTGAATCCCACCCAACTTCAATCCCATAAGCCTCCAAATTGAGTTTGGAGTCCGCGTGTGTCGCTCAAATTTTACTTGAGAAAATCTATTGCCAGAGTTGCACGACAAAATAGTCATATTTGGTCCATTTCTACGACCATACCAATTTTATTTTTTATACTTCCAACATGTATTCAACCCCATAATATCCAAAGCGTTGGATTTATTATGTACAGGTAGGTGCCATATGAAGGTCCAACAAGAGTGTGGCAGAAATGAATGAAAACAATATGAAAAATCCATCACTCTTTCGTCAAGTCTGAGGTCCGAGTCGCTTCTTGACGCGGTGGTGGCTTCATTTAAGATGGGCTCAAATAACTTATACGATCGCCTACGACCATACCACGTAGAACACACCGGTTCTCGTCCGATCACCGAAGTTAAGCTACGTTGGGCGTGGTTAGTACTTGGATGGGTGACCGCCTGGGAATACCACGTGTTGTAGGCTTCATTCATTTTATTTTTTTCTGACTTAAATATATTTAAATTTTACAAATATTTAAATTTTACTTGAATCCCACCCAACTTCAATCCCATAAGCCTCCAAATTGAGTTTGGAGTCCGCGTGTGTCGCTCAAATTTTACTTGAGAAAATCTATTGCCAGAGTTGCACGACAAAATAGTCATATTTGGTCCATTTCTACGACCATACCAATTTTATTTTTACACTTCCAACATGTATACAACCCCATAATATCCAAAGCGTTGGATTTATTATGTACAGGTAGGTGCCATATGAAGGTCCAACAAGAGTGTGGCAGAAATGAATGAAAACAATATGAAAAATCCATCACTCTTTCGTCAAGTCTGAGGTCCGAGTCGCTTCTTGACGCGGTGGTGGCTTCATTTAAGATGGGCTCAAATAACTTATACGATCGCCTACGACCATACCACGTAGAACACACCGGTTCTCGTCCGATCACCGAAGTTAAGCTACGTTGGGCGTGGTTAGTACTTGGATGGGTGACCGCCTGGGAATACCACGTGTTGTAGGCTTCATTCATTTTATTTTTTTCTGACTTAAATATATTTAAATTTTACAAATATTTAAATTTTACTTGAATCCCACCCAACTTCAATCCCATAAGCCTCCAAATTGAGTTTGGAGTCCGCGTGTGTCGCTCAATTTTACTTGAGAAAATCTATTGCCAGAGTTGCACGACAAAATAGTCATATTTGGTCCATTTCTACGACCATACCAATTTTATTTTTTATACTTCCAACATGTATTCAACCCCATAATATCCAAAGCGTTGGATTTATTATGTACAGGTAGGTGCCATATGAAGGTCCACAAGAGTGTGGCAGAAATGAATGAAAACAATATGAAAAATCCATCACTCTTTCGTCAAGTCTGAGGTCCGAGTCGCTTCTTGACGCGGTGGTGGCTTCATTTAAGATGGGCTCAAATAACTTATACGATCGCCTACGACCATACCACGTAGAACACACCGGTTCTCGTCCGATCACCGAAGTTAAGCTACGTTGGCGTGGTTAGTACTTGGATGGGTGACCGCCTGGGAATACCACGTGTTGTAGGCTTCATTCATTTTATTTTTTTCTGACTTAAATATATTTAAATTTTACAAATATTTAAATTTTACTTGAATCCCACCCAACTTCAATCCCATAAGCCTCCAAATTGAGTTTGGAGTCCGCGTGTGTCGCTCAAATTTTACTTGAGAAATCTATTGCCAGAGTTGCACGACAAAATAGTCATATTTGGTCCATTTCTACGACCATACCAATTTTATTTTTTATACTTCCAACATGTATTCAACCCCATAATATCCAAAGCGTTGGATTTATTATGTACAGGTAGGTGCCATATGAAGGTCCAACAAGAGTGTGGCAGAAATGAATGAAAACAATATAAAAATCCATCACTCTTTCGTCAAGTCTGAGGTCCGAGTCGCTTCTTGACGCGGTGGTGGCTTCATTTAAGATGGGCTCAAATAACTTATACGATCGCCTACGACCATACCACGTAGAACACACCGGTTCTCGTCCGATCACCGAAGTTAAGCTACGTTGGGCGTGGTTAGTACTTGGATGGGTGACCGCCTGGGAATACCACGTGTTGTAGGCTTCATTCATTTTATTTTTTTCTGACTTAAATATATTTAAATTTTACAAATATTTAAATTTTACTTGAATCCCACCCAACTTCAATCCCATAAGCCTCCAAATTGAGTTTTGAGTCCGCGTGTGTCGCTCAAATTTTACTTGAGAAAATCTATTGCCAGAGTTGCACGACAAAATAGTCATATTTGGTCCATTTCTACGACCATACCAATTTTATTTTTTATACTTCCAACATGTATTCAACCCCATAATATCCAAAGCGTTGGATTTATTATGTACAGGTAGGTGCCATATGAAGGTCCAACAAGAGTGTGGCAGAAATGAATGAAAACAATATGAAAAATCCATCACTCTTTTCGTCAAGTCTGAGGTCCGAGTCGCTTCTTGACGCGGTGGTGGCTTCATTTAAGATGGGCTCAAATAACTTATACGATCGCCTACGACCATACCACGTAGAACACACCGGTTCTCGTCCGATCACCGAAGTTAAGCTACGTTGGGCGTGGTTAGTACTTGGATGGGTGACCGCCTGGGAATACCACGTGTTGTAGGCTTCATTCATTTTATTTTTTTCTGACTTAAATATATTTAAATTTTACAAATATTTAAATTTTACTTGAATCCCACCCAACTTCAATCCCATAAGCCTCCAAATTGAGTTTGGAGTCCGCGTGTGTCGCTCAAATTTTACTTGAGAAAATCTATTGCCAGAGTTGCACGACAAAATAGTCATATTTGGTCCATTTCTACGACCATACCAATTTTATTTTTTATACTTCCAACATGTATTCAACCCCATAATATCCAAAGCGTTGGATTTATTATGTACAGGTAGGTGCCATATGAAGGTCCAACAAGAGTGTGGCAGAAATGAATGAAAACAATATGAAAAATCCATCACTCTTTCGTCAAGTCTGAGGTCCGAGTCGCTTCTTGACGCGGTGGTGGCTTCATTTAAGATGGGCTCAAATAACTTATACGATCGCCTACGACCATACCACGTAGAACACACCGGTTCTCGTCCGATCACCGAAGTTAAGCTACGTTGGGCGTGGTTAGTACTTGGATGGGTGACCGCCTGGGAATACCACGTGTTGTAGGCTTCATTCATTTATTTTTTTCTGACTTAAATATATTTAAATTTTACAAATATTTAAATTTTACTTGAATCCCACCCAACTTCAATCCCATAAGCCTCCAAATTGAGTTTGGAGTCCGCGTGTGTCGCTCAAATTTTACTTGAGAAAATCTATTGCCAGAGTTGCACGACAAAATAGTCATATTTGGTCCATTTCTACGACCATACCAATTTTATTTTTACACTTCCAACATGTATACAACCCCATAATATCCAAAGCGTTGGATTTATTATGTACAGGTAGGTGCCATATGAAGGTCCAACAAGAGTGTGGCAGAAATGAATGAAAACAATATGAAAAATCCATCACTCTTTCGTCAAGTCTGAGGTCCGAGTCGCTTCTTGACGCGGTGGTGGCTTCATTTAAGATGGGCTCAAATAACTTATACGATCGCCTACGACCATACCACGTAGAACACACCGGTTCTCGTCCGATCACCGAAGTTAAGCTACGTTGGGCGTGGTTAGTACTTGGATGGGTGACCGCCTGGGAATACCACGTGTTGTAGGCTTCATTCATTTTATTTTTTTCTGACTTAAATATATTTAAATTTTACAAATATTTAAATTTTACTTGAATCCCACCCAACTTCAATCCCATAAGCCTCAAATTGAGTTTGGAGTCCGCGTGTGTCGCTCAAATTTTACTTGAGAAAATCTATTGCCAGAGTTGCACGACAAAATAGTCATATTTGGTCCATTTCTACGACCATACCAATTTTATTTTTTATACTTCCAACATGTATTCAACCCCATAATATCCAAAGCGTTGGATTTATTATGTACAGGTAGGTGCCATATGAAGGTCCAACAAGAGTGTGGCAGAAATGAATGAAAACAATATGAAAAATCCATCACTCTTTCGTCAAGTCTGAGGTCCGAGTCGCTTCTTGACGCGGTGGTGGCTTCATTTAAGATGGGCTCAAATAACTTATACGATCGCCTACGACCATACCACGTAGAACACACCGGTTCTCGTCCGATCACCGAAGTTAAGCTACGTTGGGCGTGGTTAGTACTTGGATGGGTGACCGCCTGGGAATACCACGTGTTGTAGGCTTCATTCATTTTATTTTTTTCTGACTTAAATATATTTAAATTTTACAAATATTTAAATTTTACTTGAATCCCACCCAACTTCAATCCCATAAGCCTCCAAATTGAGTTTGGAGTCCGCGTGTGTCGCTCAAATTTACTTGAGAAAATCTATTGCCAGAGTTGCACGACAAAATAGTCATATTTGGTCCATTTCTACGACCATACCAATTTTATTTTTTATACTTCCAACATGTATTCAACCCCATAATATCCAAAGCGTTGGATTTATTATGTACAGGTAGGTGCCATATGAAGGTCCAACAAGAGTGTGGCAGAAATGAATGAAAACAATATGAAAAATCCATCACTCTTTCGTCAAGTCTGAGGTCCGAGTCGCTTCTTGACGCGGTGGTGGCTTCATTTAAGATGGGCTCAAATAACTTATACGATCGCCTACGACCATACCACGTAGAACACACCGGTTCTCGTCCGATCACCGAAGTTAAGCTACGTTGGGCGTGGTTAGTACTTGGATGGGTGACCGCCTGGGAATACCACGTGTTGTAGGCTTCATTCATTTTATTTTTTTCTGACTTAAATATATTTAAATTTTACAAATATTTAAATTTTACTTGAATCCCACCCAACTTCAATCCCATAAGCCTCCAAATTGAGTTTGGAGTCCGCGTGTGTCGCTCAAATTTTACTTGAGAAAATCTATTGCCAGAGTTGCACGACAAATAGTCATATTTGGTCCATTTCTACGACCATACCAATTTTATTTTTTATACTTCCAACATGTATTCAACCCCATAATATCCAAAGCGTTGGATTTATTATGTACAGGTAGGTGCCATATGAAGGTCCAACAAGAGTGTGGCAGAAATGAATGAAAACAATATGAAAAATCCATCACTCTTTCGTCAAGTCTGAGGTCCGAGTCGCTTCTTGACGCGGTGGTGGCTTCATTTAAGATGGGCTCAAATAACTTATACGATCGCCTACGACCATACCACGTAGAACACACCGGTTCTCGTCCGATCACCGAAGTTAAGCTACGTTGGGCGTGGTTAGTACTTGGATGGGTGACCGCCTGGGAATACCACGTGTTGTAGGCTTCATTCATTTTATTTTTTTCTGACTTAAATATATTTAAATTTTACAAATATTTAAATTTTACTTGAATCCCACCCAACTTCAATCCCATAAGCCTCCAAATTGAGTTTGGAGTCCGCGTGTGTCGCTCAAATTTTACTTGAGAAAATCTATTGCCAGAGTTGCACGACAAAATAGTCATATTTGGTCCATTTCTACGACCATACCAATTTTATTTTTTATACTTCCAACATGTATTCAACCCCATAATATCCAAAGCGTTGGATTTATTATGTACAGGTAGGTGCCATATGAAGGTCCAACAAGAGTGTGGCAGAAATGAATGAAAACAATATGAAAAATCCATCACTCTTTCGTCAAGTCTGAGGTCCGAGTCGCTTCTTGACGCGGTGGTGGCTTCATTTAAGATGGGCTCAAATAACTTATACGATCGCCTACGACCATACCACGTAGAACACACCGGTTCTCGTCCGATCACCGAAGTTAAGCTACGTTGGGCGTGGTTAGTACTTGGATGGGTGACCGCCTGGGAATACCACGTGTTGTAGGCTTCATTCATTTTATTTTTTTCTGACTTAAATATATTTAAATTTTACAAATATTTAAATTTTACTTGAATCCCACCCAACTTCAATCCCATAAGCCTCCAAATTGAGTTTGGAGTCCGCGTGTGTCGCTCAAATTTTACTTGAGAAAATCTATTGCCAGAGTTGCACGACAAATAGTCATATTTGGTCCATTTCTACGACCATACCAATTTTATTTTTTATACTTCCAACATGTATTCACCCCATAATATCCAAAGCGTTGGATTTATTATGTACAGGTAGGTGCCATATGAAGGTCCAACAAGAGTGTGGCAGAAATGAATGAAAACAATATGAAAAATCCATCACTCTTTCGTCAAGTCTGAGGTCCGAGTCGCTTCTTGACGCGGTGGTGGCTTCATTTAAGATGGGCTCAAATAACTTATACGATCGCCTACGACCATACCACGTAGAACACACCGGTTCTCGTCCGATCACCGAAGTTAAGCTACGTTGGGCGTGGTTAGTACTTGGATGGGTGACCGCCTGGGAATACCACGTGTTGTAGGCTTCATTCATTTTATTTTTTCTGACTTAAATATATTTAAATTTTACAAATATTTAAATTTTACTTGAATCCCAACCAACTTCAATCCCATAAGCCTCCAAATTGAGTTTGGAGTCCGCGTGTGTCGCTCAAATTTTACTTGAGAAAATCTATTGCCAGAGTTGCACGACAAAATAGTCATATTTGGTCCATTTCTACGACCATACCAATTTTATTTTTTATACTTCCAACATGTATTCAACCCCATAATATCCAAAGCGTTGGATTTATTATGTACAGGTAGGTGCCATATGAAGGTCCAACAAGAGTGTGGCAGAAATGAATGAAAACAATATGAAAAATCCATCACTCTTTCGTCAAGTCTGAGGTCCGAGTCGCTTCTTGACGCGGTGGTGGCTTCATTTAAGATGGGCTCAAATAACTTATACGATCGCCTACGACCATACCACGTAGAACACACCGGTTCTCGTCCGATCACCGAAGTTAAGCTACGTTGGGCGTGGTTAGTACTTGGATGGGTGACCGCCTGGAATACCACGTGTTGTAGGCTTCATTCATTTTATTTTTTTCTGACTTAAATATATTTAAATTTTACAAATATTTAAATTTTACTTGAATCCCACCCAACTTCAATCCCATAAGCCTCCAAATTGAGTTTGGAGTCCGCGTGTGTCGCTCAAATTTTACTTGAGAAAATCTATTGCCAGAGTTGCACGACAAAATAGTCATATTTGGTCCATTTCTACGACCATACCAATTTTATTTTTTATACTTCCAACATGTATTCAACCCCATAATATCCAAAGCGTTGGATTTATTATGTACAGGT